>NC_056739.1:441158578-441261078 GCF_019279795.1 Protopterus annectens
TTTTAGCTGGTCCTTTCAGTCACAAACCACCATTTTAGCTGGTGTGTCCTTTCAATGTACTTCTTCAAGTTAGACTTTTTTGATCAATTTGTTAAACAGGTAATCTTACTGGTTAAGTGATTTACTCTGAGTCATACAGCAGGTAAGTGGAGGTAGTAGGACTCAAACCCTATACTCTTCACTATATGAAGTAGCTCATTAACAGCTCAGAATGCTTAATCCTGTGTGCTGCTAGACTTGAACCTTCTGTCTTCAAGCTACCAGTCATGTTGTCTTCCTTTGCTATTTTAGTGCCAAATTGGAGATGTCAGGGTAATTGAAGGTTGCTGTGTCATTTCATGGGATGTACAACAGTGCTGATTTGTTCTGTAGTATAACAGCAGGGTAGCGCCTGCAGTTTAGAGCAAACAAACCCCAAAGTGATGGCTTTGCTATTTTAAACTGCAGGTGTCTTGGAAGATAAAATCCCTGCTGTGTCCTTTGTGAGTTTTACTGCATTCTTTCTACTGTGTCAAAAAAAAAATCACAACAAGAACTCATAATACACAGATACGTTAATATTTGCTCAGTTATGTTACATATGAGATAGGAAGCCTACAGTAATTGCACATACCACCTTTACTAATTCACTATTGTTAATTTTCCTGTTTTGTGGCTCAGAAATCATTATAACCCAAAACACCAAGAGAAGATGTCAGTCTCTTATTTTTATGAATTGATATGACATTAGGGTGATTGCATGTAGTGTGATTGTTAATCCCAAAGTGTGTATTTTAATGACTGGAAATTAGATGACATTCCCAGACCAATTTTTGTTAAACAACAGAAACATCATCCATGAATCTCTTAAGACTAGAGGTTTACTTGCGCCTAGGTCACATGTTAACATGGTAATTTCTGTTGCATTAGCACAGAAGCATTTATTATGAAGACTAGATTAAAGCAACACACTAAAGATCACACACACAGTAAATATAAAGGTACAATTCCTTTGTTAACAGTCATTATATGATCATTTGAAATTCATGACTAGTAACTAAAATCTCTGCTGTAAATCGGCAACACAAAAACATGTCACCTTTAGCTCTGCCGTGTTGCCACGGATGTATAGACTGGGGAATTTCAATGTACACAAATTCAGAACTGTTAGCTCTGCTGTACTGCAGATGAACTAGGGGGTTTGATGTATATTTAGAGAATTGGCACTATTATTTGTAGAGTGACATCATTAGTTCTGCTGCATTAAATAAGAAATATTTGACATGCTTCCATATTTAAAGCATTAACTTTACTTTAATGCTGTAATGGGAGTGTTAACATAAGTAACCCAGTGTTGGCTGTGCTGTTTGGAGGGATATGGCATTATTATTTCTGCAGTGTTATAGCAAAAGGAGACTGAGCTTATAAAGTGACATGCCATGGTTTTGTACTACTGTTTTACCAATAGGCAGGTGGTGTGCCATGCTTACAAAAAGCTATTTGCACATAAAATGGACTGTCTGTCCCACAGAAAAATGCACAGGGCTGAGCAGAGCCATAGCTAAATCACCTGTCTGGTGCTCTGGAAAGTTCCTAAGACTGGCACCACCCTCAACCCAAAGCTGAGCTCACCCCAACAAAATTCTTTAACTGTAAATGCGGCAAGCTGCTTGCTACAACTGAAGCTACTAACACACTCATCTCCTAAATGTAACAGTGAATGCAGTTTCAACATTCATTTATGAAGCTGTGATATCACCAAGAGCTTCTTAAATGAATGTTGGTACTGCTCTCATGCCCTATTGGCACCTGCTGATTAGGCCCCTTAACTATGTGCACCCATCCCTTTGCCTGTCCTTATTTAAGGAGATGGGCCTGAGTGCACTGTTACTGGGTAATGCACTGCTGTATGTAATGCTGTGTTGTAGCGAATATCTCATCTGTGTTATCTGCCCTACCTTTTGGTGTAAAGGAGAAATGATCTGTACTCTACTGCACTTCCTGTATCTTTAGTCTGATGGCTTAATAAGTGGGAACATGATGCCATTAACAGTGGAAGTTGCACTGAGATAGAATTAATGACCTGTTTTGACTGCAACCTATTGAAGATACATCTGTAGTAGGTTTTTTTTGCTTTGTTTTGTTATGTTTTTTGTTTGTTCTCTACATTCAATTAACTTCAGATATTTTAGAAATTCTGTCTTGTAATATTTGACTATATAACAATGATAGAATTAGAAATCAGGAAGAGAGGTTTTATTACTTGGGTGCAGAGCTGTACTGAAATAATTTGGTTCCAGTGGCAGCTCATCCATTTGGTAAAACCCCAAGTTTGAAACTGAAGACCAAAACAAAAGTCCCATTATTAATAGGGAGGAACATGTTAGCATTAATTTGACTACCATATTTAAAGATTATGGTACAGCAATCTTACAAGTCTCTGCTGCATCTGAACTGTGCTGTGTTTAAGTCAAATAGGTCCTAGTAGTGAACTGTGCAGTTGCACACTTAGTTGTGCTTGGTAGAATAAGAGGAGAGGGCATTCACTGACTGGGGATGGGGAGAGAATACTCTGTTGTGGTCTGTGCCCAGTCAAGAATAATTTGTGACCTCCTGCATCTAGTATGTTTTAAAGAAATTCTTAAAACAGCTCTACTGTTATCAAAAGTTGTTTGCATTATATACATTGTCTTGTTTAAATACAATATACAGTATACAGAGGATGATTTCAGATAAAGTGCATTGTTTTTGATATGAAAAGACTGTATGCAAGCTAGGAAAATGAGGTCAAACCCTATAGACATTACATGATTTTTGAAAAGAAATTACAGGTTTTGATAGTTAGCCTTTCCCTTTTATGCCTGGTTGGGGACATACATTTGGAAATACCTGCACAGGAGCTGATCCAAGATGCACATATTTCTTATTTGATTGATTACTATGTTTACTCTGCTTAGATCAAATCCATTTTAGAGGTTACCAAATGGAAACATCAAGTAGTAACAGAATAAATTCATAGGTGAATACTAGGCTAATTGTCCTGCAGAGACATTTTAAGCCTAGCCAATAATATGAGGTCAGAATCAAACACTGTACCTTGTGTCTATCAGTTAAAGACTTTAACCTTAGACTATTAGTTTTAAGGGTGGTATGATTACCATCAGCAGCTTAAGTAAATTACCTAACACAGCTCACCTAAAGGCTTATTTGCTTATGTGATGATTGGGGGAAGATGGGTGAAGGCTGCCAGCCTAGTCAAATCGAATTTGATACATAATTCTATCATTTGTATATATAAATGTAAAATACAGGCTTGTGTTCTTAAATGAAAGAAAACACTATAAAATGTGAACTTCAAGATCGTTGCAACATTGCCATCTGCTGTAAGGAAAACTAAGCCAAGCATTTCAAATGTTCTTTGAAGTTAAAATTATCTAAATACTGGTGCCAGAGTGGCTGGCTGAACACATTATTTCTATTGTCTTAATTTAAGGAATAATTGCAAGAGTGTACATGTGAAATGTCTTTTATTGTTGTAGTTTCCTGAGCAGGTGTTAGATTGCTAAATAATGCAGTTTGTTGTTCTGGGAACTCCAGACTAAGTGTCAAAATGATGTAATGTGTATATTGGGAAAAGCTAAGTGTCAAAATGATGTAATTTTGGAGGGCCAAGCAAAGATGTTTGTTAGTGAGTTTAAAAACTTGTTCAGAGAGAGACTGTGAGCATTTTGATCTTGATATCCCACTTATCAGCACTCTGCCTGTTGTCTTATGTAAGTAGTGTCTTAGAAGTATGTTTTCTTGTAGTATAGCTAGTAATAGCTAGGAACTTAGAAGAAAGTTAGACAAATGTTTTTCTGTTATATCAGAACTTTCGTACTGTATTGTTTTAAGTTTCTGTGTGATCTCTGAACTCTTAGATATCACTGTGGTGTAGTAGTATTGTCTTGTGTTTTAATTATTTATTATTAATTATTTTTAAAAAAACTTTATCTGTGGCTGGTTTGTGTAGAGATAAGTAAGCTCTAGAGTACATTGCATATTTATAGAGTTTATTGTAATAAGTCACTCTAATAAACCTTAGACTGAATAGTCACATTACTAATTGGATAATAATATTGCACAGTAATAATTGGACACCCTTTTAAGGGCCTTTGTGTAGCTGATAAGTATTAGCTGGTGGTGGCAGAAATTACTACCGTATAGCCTGGGTAAAGGGGCACAGCTGGAGAATCTGTGTCAGCCTTTCCCAGGAGTGTCTGTAAAGTTGTATAAATATTTATCTCAAAGTGTAAGTGGTGTGTCAGCTACCTGGGCAAGGACATGAAGCACTGGTGGGACAGAGAGGGTACTGGAGGTTAACTTGCCAGCTAGGCTGAGATCTGGACCCTATAGCTGTGCCAGTGGGCAGTCTTATTGGGGACCTGGAGAGCAAGGGAGCAACCAGCCCCAGCTGACTGTGATCTGTGTGTGCACTTAAGGGAAATTGTACTTTACTGTGTGTATTTGTTATCCTTTCCTCTTATATGAGATGTCCTCCCTGGTGTTAATGGTGAGGATTGAGGCTCCTTGATTGCTGGGCCATAGCATGGTCGTCACATTTCTGGTGGCAGTGGTTGGGATAAGATATCCTCACATTTGTGGTTCACAGTGGTTGGGATAAGATATCCTCACATTTATGGTTCACAGTGATTGGGATAAGATATCCTCACTTGTGGTTTGCAGTGGTGTGGGTAGAGTGAATCCTGTAGCTTATGTACAGTGATCTCTGAAGGTGGTTTGTATGGTAAATCAGCCACACAGTGTATACTCAGAGTTCAGATCACAATTGTTTTATTTCTTTTGTTAGCTTAGTTAGTCAGGGTGAGCAGGCAGAATGTAAGCACAGGAATATGGAAAGCTGACAAGGAGCCAGCTGGTGGAGATGTGCCAGGCTAGGAGACTGGTGCATGGAAACCTGGCTAAGGCACACCTGATTGCAGCCTTGGTTACAGCTGCATCAGAAAACAGCATCCAGGAGGACAGTCAGACTGGCAGTGGAGATACAATATACTCAGAGAATGGACAGCTCAACCTTTCTGCGAAGGACAACCAGATCGGCAGTGGAGATACAATATCCTCGGAGAATGGACCGCTCAACCTTTCTGCAGTGGACTTAAAAATCCAGCTGGAGCTAAAGAGACTTCAGTTGGTGGTGGCAGAAATTACTACTGTATAGTCTGGGTAAAGGGGCACAGCTGGAGAATCTGTGTCAGCCTTTCCAAGAAGTGCATGTGAAGATGTATAAATATTTATCTCAAAGTGTGTGTGGAGTGTCAGCTACCTGGGCAGGGACATGAAGCACTGGTGGGACAATGAGGGTACTGGAGGTTAGCTTGCCAGCTAGGCTGCGATCTGAACCCTATAGCTGTGCCAGTGGGGAGTCTTATTGGGGACCTGGAGGGCAAGGAAGCAACCAGCCCCAGACTGACTGTGATCTCTGTGTGCACTTAAGGGAAATTGTACTTTATTGTGTGCATTTGTTATCCTTTCCTCTTATATGAGACTCCCTCCCCGGTGTTAGTGGTGAGGATTGAGGCTCCTTGATTGCTGGGCCAGGACACATTCATCACAGCTTAGTTATTGGGTAAGTCACTGTGTTCTTGGTGACTTTGCATGCTTTGCAGCATGAAGTAGAGAAGACGTTACACACTCTTTTGAAGATATTTCTGTTTTGCAATCACCTTGTATATAACAAAAGATTTTTTCCAACTTTTTGATAGATATGAGTGGAATTCATGAGTCTACTATTGGTATTCCAGATTTGAAAGGAAATGGTAAGATGACTTTAGAGGGAAAGTTCCATGTAGGTTCAGCATCTTCAGCTGGTAGTAATGGTGGAAGTGAGATGGGTGGCTTGCTGCAATTTTGCTGTCGTATGGCATGTAGATGCTAGTGAATGAAGCTGGGGTGTGTATGGTAATGGCTGTGTACAAAAGCATTGTACTAGTACTTTTCTTGGTAGATAGTAACAGTGACCTAATATCTGAGTGTGAATTGGGCATCTAGCTTCTTGTGGATAGTCTTCAAGTAGTAGTTTTATATGGCTTTCAAAGGTCAAGGCACGTAACTGTACATAGTCTAACACCAATCTATTTCCAATGTGTGACAGCATCAGTGACTGAGCTGGCTCCTTTCAGAGTAAATGATACCAGAGGTTTATGAACAGCAGCGGCCTTAAGTCAGCTGGTGCCCTAGACCTCCATGGCACTCCTCACCACACCACCCAGTGCCCCCATCCTGGTCTACCTGCACCAAATAAATACTGGAACAGGAGCGGCCTTAAGTCAACTGGTGCCCTAGCAAATGGGCTCCATGGCACCCCACCACCACACCATCCAGTGCCCCCATCCTGGTCTACCTGCTCCAAATAAATACTGGAAAAGTGCCCCTTCTAGAGTGGTGCCCTAGGTGGCCACCTATTTGGCCGATGCCTAAGGCTGGCTATGTTTATGAAGCTTTTGCATTGGACTCTGAAGATAACTTTTGTCTTCTTTTCTTTTAAATAATCTAGTTTAGAACTATTTTAAAGATGATTATAGTTCTGTTTGTAGTTATTCATAGTTAGGAGTATTGTGAAATAATGTGGTATCAGCATATTGCATTAGGCTGACTCCATTAGAGTGGCTATGCATGTCATGTCATTGGTAAGTATTGTAAAGAAAAGTGGAGTATGATGTTTGTGATAAATAGAAAACATAAGTTGTCTTGTGAGCTAAGGATCTGAATCAAGATGTTGCTGCATTGTTGTCTTCATAAGTATTAAATTTGCTGAGAAATTGTGTATGATATACTATATCAAAATATGTACATCTGCAAATCCTGTTTGAGAATTTTGCTTCAATGAATGCTCTGTCTGTAGCATATAATGCAGAGGAATGCATTATCTCACAAGCACTCATTATAGTACCCTGTTGTGAAAGTAGTTTGCTAACTCTGACAAAAACTTTGCATTTTCACTAATAGACAAGCAGATTTAGAATGTAACCATGTTCATCATGTTATTTTTTTCATTTAAATTATTTGTCCTCTTGCAAAAATGCCTGAAAACTGCAACAGTGTGTTTTATAATTAATTTTTTTTATTTTGACATGCATTATTCATATGCTTTTTCGTTATATGAGCTTTTTGCCCTCCTGCAAAAATGCTTGAAAGTATAATCCCAAAAATTTAGAAGGAACCCCATCACCAGTGGTACTGCTTGCTGCCAGTACGGATTGTTTCCAGGATTTAGGAAAATGAAAATTAGAGACATGCTAGCCACAACAAGGAAATACCTCATTATCATATAATTTTCATATCTCTGAATCGCCTCCAAATGCTGTGAGTGCAAACCAGCACCGTGCTGCAATGGTTACAACTGAGTGCAGAGAGAAAAAAAAACACAAGTGTGGAAACACATCAGTCACAGTTCAAAATATCCAAAGGTAAAGTAGGCAAACAGCAGGCAGCAAATAAAATAAATCCAAGTTTAATGCATATACAAACTGGTAAGCACTTTCACTATGGAATCTTAGCTTCTTCAGATGCTAATAAAACAGCATCTGCACTCAGTTTTGGTTCCTGGCAACTAGTATGATTTGTCTTCTGGTGGAATTTTTGTGTTTTACAATAGTTACAATTGGCTGTCTATGCATCACATTGGCACATTTACCCCCCCCCCCCATTTGCTGTCCCAATCAAATTAAAACACACACACACACACACACATGGTAATCATTTGAAGTGTCGGGACCCATTAAAATGCATCCCAAAACACGGAGACTGAAAAGACAAAAGATTGGACTTGTATATACCAAATGCGAGATACCATTTCTCAGACCATTCCCTTTTCTCCAAGGTATTGTGATTTGGGAGTTAGTATATATAAGTTTGGGTGGTGTGGGGTGCTTGCCCCCCCTTGCAAAAGAAGTTTTAAGAAGAAAAGACATTTTCAAGATTCATTCTTCTCCTGTGTTTTCTGTCTTTTTTTTTTTTTTTTTTAGCTTGTCGGCACTCGGCATTTCGAGAGCTGACATTTCAATAGGGAACCCCAACACACACACACATACACATGCACCTGAGGCCACCCATTGCACTGTCTACACTGTGAGATGCAGCCACTCAAATACACACATGCACACACCTCCCACCACTACCTGTCTTCTGAACTCCCTAGGACTTACCTCTGATGTGGCAGGTGAACACAAGCTTGTGACCATGTTCATTATCATGGCCAGCTGAGGGAACTTCCTCTGCTGAGCAATTTCAGAAGAGTGTTTCATATATTGTACCAGTTATTGGGTTCTCATAGTAAGTAATGAATGTATGACTGTCGTATTAGTAAGTTGAACAAGTATGTAAAGTATAGTTGTCTTGGAATGAAACGTCATATGCTGCATAAACATGTATATAGATAGCGTCAGAATTTTGTTATTTATTTAAGAATTTGTTAACCAAGGCAGAACACTAATTTACAGAGACAATTTACAGTTTCAGGCCAGGTATAGATTTCTGCACAATGCAATCATGTGGTCAACAATAGAAATAATCATGTTCAGACAACAGAGATAAACATGCAATAGATATTACTATACAATATGTGATAGCAGAAGTGTGGTATGATAGTCCAAGTAGCCTATAATTATATTGATAACCGGAGTTTGCATTACTAGACAGGAAATAGATTTGTTTATCGCTATTCTGATATTATTTGGGGAGAGATGGTGATACAGTGGGCTGATAACTTGTCCAGGATTAGTTTGTTTGCCTTGTGCCCAATAAGTTTTAAGGTAGTTTCCTGCTTCCAAACAACTTGACTTTAGTTAAGCAAGAAATCAGAAAATTAATAATTCTTCATTTATTATAGAATTGTAGGAATATTAATATTTGAAGTATTTTGCACCTGGGATAAAGAGGTCAGATTATTATAAAACTATGTTCCAGTCCAACCCAAGTCACCTGAGTATGAACTCAGACACTGCTGTAACATATAGAGAGTAAGCAGTGAACTCTATAAACAACAATACTTGATCTGAGATGAAATGATAAACTGTCATCCTTTTTTCCTGTTTGTTTGGGTTTGAGGGAGAGAGGAGGGATTTGAATGTTAATAGATGGCACTTAACTGCAAAGGAGAAGAGGAATTTAGCAGTATTAGCTCTGTATGTGGGATATTCCAGAAAACGCAGTTGCTTACATACGTTTGAACATGCAAGTCACCTGACTGCAACACTGAGAAAAAGGTTGCAGGGTTGATCATGTAAATAAGGACTGGGAAATACAGAAATGAATAGATATTGGTGGGGGATAATGTAAGTGTATGCTGCATGAGGAAATCTCTGCAAAGGATGGAACTTTCATGCTTCATAAGTTCTGGGTTCAAATTGCACTAGGTCAAAGACCATCAAGAGACACTGATTATTTGATGTTACGTGCAAATATGTGGCCACTGATACATTCATCATTATTCCTTAACTGTGTAAGATAACTTACAGCTTTCATATTGGTCAGACATTTATTCCATAGTCTGGGATCTTACGTTAAGGACAGAGTATCCTAGGATGCAGAGGCATGAGGTTATTTGTCCAGAATGAATGAATGAAATCTTTAGCTTGTACTCCAGACAGTTTTCTTTACTGACTTAGTGTGGTTCTGATGGGATGCATCCATCATCGGTGAGGATAGTATACTAATTAATATTCTGCCTTACTACAGATTTGTGGGACTATATTTAGTGTTTCATATACAAAAAGCAGCAACTCATTTTGTTAATGGAATTCAGCGAAGTTCTTTTCACAAAAGGGATACCTTTTCCCAGGTATGACTTCAGGATGCTGCCCATGTTTTTGAAAACACCTGGCTACACAACCACATAGAAGAGCCAAATGAGTTAAAGAAAAGCCGGTGCAGAGCAGAACGATTATGTAGCTGAACAACAGGAAATACAATTATGTAGAATTAAGAAATTAATTTAGACAACAGACTAGTAAACTGCTTGTTTAGCAGTAATTAAGCAGAGCTGGTCACTGGACGTTTGCTGAGTGCAGTAACTATGTTGACACTAAAGTGAGATTTGTTTTAAAAAGGAGAAGTGTTATATCTGGCAGAAAAGGACATGAGGTAGTAACTATGTAGTGTCCACTGAAGCTTCATTTAGAGATATTTATCTGGACAGGGGTATTAGTTTAGTTCACTGAACTGGACTATCTGTAATGGTTTGTCTGGCCAGTCCTTCCTAAACTGATTCAGTATGCAAAGCATGAGGTGAAAGTGTCACATGACTGCTTCCATGTGCATATACGCTCCACATTCTGCCGCAGCCCCCACCTCAACATCAGTTAAAGAGATCCTAGTGGACACTGGAGATTTGAGTGTCTTTATAAAGCACCAGAATGCAAGTCAACAGATTCTTGACCCTTAACCTCATCCCCTATGGAAGAGTTGGCTTTCATTTACTTTGTCTTCTGTCCAGAGTCAGCTAGCCCTGTATTGTTTTGGGCCTGCTAAGTCACACATTAGATTCTGGTGGTGCCAGTGGTTTTATTTATGTCATAAAGTTAGTTATACCGTCTTGTTTCCTTTGTCTGCCTCACTCCCTGTGATGAGAATGAAGATGGGCAGAACTGTTAGTCTTCCCTTTCCAACCCAGCAAATTAAAATATAAATATTAATGGGGTGCAAATGATACAGCCCTGGCATTTCTGATTTTGCTCTGCTGTTGCTGAGCTGTGATGCACTCAGGCAGTGCATTTATTAGCTCACAGGAGCAGCACCATCAGTCTTACCGTATTACAGGGCGAATATCAGCTTAGAAACTTCATTGCACTCAAACATGGCAGTATTAGCACTGCTATATCAAAAGAGAACCTTCAGCGACCCATGGTGTACCATATTAGCTTTGGCATATTACACTAGAGTTTGCCGGAAAGTACTGCTTGCAGATACGTGACCACATTAGCCTGTCTGCTATTTATAGCACAGGCAGAGCTGCCGATCGACTCTCATTTAGGAAGAAACTGCCAGACTTTTGGCATCATTCTTTCTAAATATTTGCATTTAAATGGAAGCCCTGACTCCCTGGCCTGCATCTCTAAGAGTCTTTCTTCCAAGCACCGAGCTGAAATGAAATTGAAATCATGATTACTCTGTAAAAGAGAATCGGTGCCGAGATGTGGGCAGCATCATTCTTTTCCAGATGATCTCTGTATTCATGACATGATAGCTTTATCAAAGCCAGCTGGAGGAGAGAGAGGATAAAAAAATGTCAGTGCGCAAGGATTTAAAGATCTGTTATCACCTTTTTCTTGGAACAAATGAAGTTTTGAAACTGTGATAGTAAAATTTTTATTGTGAGCATCATTGCTGTATTAGCAAGGTTAGATCTATGGACTAGCTAATCTGGTTGCTTTGGGGAAAAAAAGAAAACAGTTCTCCAAGACATTTTAAATGCTTAGAAATAATGCTACATCTCTCTTCTTAAATGTCTCAGTGATTTGAAACCCCAGACTGGTGCTTAGCATGTATTGTGCATACAGTTTGCACGCAGTACATACAAATCATGTTCAGCTAAGGTTCTGAAAACAGCAAGCATTTTATAAATTTAAAAGTGCTGTGTTAGAGACCTGAAAATATTTGCTCCCTGACAAACTTTCGCAATTTAGTGATCTTTGTTCTGCCCTTAGGCCTCACTGACCATCCCGTCCATCATTAGTGGTTTCTTATTGTGGTTATAATGATTCTGTGTGTCTGTCACTGCTTCCTTCATGATGATACAGCATTTTGACAATCAATTTTTGCCTCAGCCCTTATGAGGTTACTTCACTTATGTAGTATCTTCATGTAGCTACTTCATTTGCAGTGTTTCTACCAACCAAAGGATCCCCAGTATGACTGCACTGTTTATCTGTTACAAGCAAAGCCCTTTGCTGTCATGGTTAAATAAAAAGAATCAGAATGTAATGTTAGACTTTGAAAAGTGTCATCAATAAGATAAGGTGGTCAGTTCATGTAACATTATGGATGCTTATGTCTGCTGTACAGATATATTGCTTCAGCTTACAAAGGTTTGATTCCCTCTATTTCCTATTGCATAACACAAGATTCTCAGCAAACAACCTGACATTTCCAGTTTAAGAAATTGTCTGTACTGTTATTTAGTTCATAAAGAAGTAAACACACACACACACACACACACACACACACACACATACTTGCACAAATATACCTGCAGTTAAGGCTAGTTTCTGATGCTAGATTTTTAACACAAAGACAGTTTGGTAATTTATGGAAATTAGTCTGGATATTTTTGTCTTTTGAGCTTAGAGGCAACATCTCTTCAGATCATTATATAACAGATTTTATTGTTTGCTTTGTGAGTAAAATAAAACAAACTCAATCTTAAATGTTGCTAAATTCTTCCTATATTGAGGTGAGTGCTTACATTGTATACAGCATGCATGCATGCATGCACTTCATGCGAGATTCAGAATGTTCTCCGGCCACGTTGAGGATATAATTATCAGTATGCACGTGCACGCCATGTTTTGTCACAAGAAATTAGTATCTGAAATTGTGCTACAGACTGGGACCCAGAGAAACATTACATTTCAAATGATAGTCCTTCAGGCCTGGCTAACTATAGTGGTTTCTTTCCGTACCAGGCCCCCTGATGAGAAATAATCAAATACTGTTTCTTCTTACAAAACTGACAGAGCATGACTTTAATGGGAATGCCCGAGGATAGCCAGGAAACTATTCCTTCTGTTTTATTATTTCTGTGCTTTGTGGTCCTTTTTAGAGGTTTCATATTATTGCAAATATGGAGGTTTGCACATACAAGGCACTTGCTGATATCAGCGTAATTTATAAATCACCAAGGTATTGAAAGATGCACCATTAACTAGGAACACAATTAAAATAGTCACTGCTTTAATAGAAAGTATCATTTGATAATGAGAGTTTGGGGAGGGGGGTATTCTGGTATTCTGAAAGATCCATAATGCCATGGCACTGTGTTAAATGGTGTGGATGATGCAGCATGATGCTACCCCCAAAATGATTAGTTGTGAATTACATGTGGCTAACCAATGGCATATCAAGGAAAGAAATGAATATTAAATTGTCACGGCCACAATGACAGCAGCAATCCCACTAGTGAAGTGCTGTGTTATGGGGGTTATGCAACTAATGTGCAGATCATCCATCACCTAATGCCATTCCCTGATGTGCACCACTCAGTGCTGACACCTCATTCTCCCTGATCAGTGCTGAGGAGCAAAAGGTCCATGCCTGGATCTGATCTGGTGATCCTCTGTTGAAAAAAAAGAAGATAAAGGTCTTCTACTTTAAAGTGTTAGCCAAATGCACATTGTAGCAAGCCATTTGTTAAAGTTAGAATGCCGTCTACTGAACTTTTCAATGCTTCAGACCTTGCACCAGTTACAATATCAGCATTTATTCATAAATGTGGGTCTTAATAAAGCCCCAACAGCAACTACTGATCACACCTTGTACCTCCTTGCCCTGCCCCCTACTTCTGCCCTTCTACTGGTGTGAGAGACAGAGGGAGACAGTATTTTTGATTACACGCACATTTACACATTCTAAAGTGCCTCATATCTGCAGCACTGGCACTGTGGGCAGGCCCCAAAACTCTATCACAGCAAAATGCCAACAAAGTTCAACATATAATTGTCAAGGAAAGGGGGAAGTACAAAAACTGGAAATAGGGTAAGAGCAAGCAAAGGAGCACAGACACAAGCATGACCTGAAGAGAATATGGGTGATGGAGAGAAAGGCATATTTTTGGGGAGACAAATCCCCATTTTCCATTTTTTTAGAAACAAGGGTAGAGGAGGATGGTAGCAAGGAATATGTGTGAGGAAGAAGAAGATGATAACAGGTTCCGAAAAACATACGTAAGATGCAGAGATACATGGGGAAGTATGGACACAAAAGAGGGTGCAGTAGTAGGGAGGTGCAGATGAAGAAGTGGTGAACAGAAGGACTGAGCTAGAAACTGGGCAGGGAGAGTAACACAAACGGAAGGCAAACAGCATGATGAAGAATGTCAAAGGGCTTTGACTAACCATGTCTATGATTGCAGATTGAGAGAAATCACGGAATCCACTGCAAGACAAGAACACCCTTCAGGAAAGTCTCAAACAGACAGATGCTTCGTTCCAAAGCCATGGCTTAAAACTCAATACCAAGAAATGCATTATAGTACCTTTTGAGAAGTCTTCTGACTCAGTTAAGTACATCATAAATAAAATATCCCTAAAAGTAGATTAGCTAGTCAGGGATCCAGGAACTCATGTAGATAGTAACCTAGCCTTTGACCTATATGTGTCCAAGGTAATACGAAAATCCTTCTATGTTGCTCATTTTATAAGCTGAGGCATGGTATCTAGGTCCAAAGAGGATGCTGTACCAATGTATTCAGTCCTCATCAGGCCCATCATAGAGTATAATCCCCCCTTTGGTAAGTACCCAACCAGACACATGCAGCATCTAGAACATCCACAAAGGTTCCTTATAAAAAGATTACAGGAAGTAAACAAAATGGCTTACACTGATCACCTCAAAGCCCTGTCTCTTTACTTGGTATTAGACCAGACTACTGAGTGGTGATCTTTGCCTGGCATATAGGACATCCCTTGACTCAGTTTGATGAACCTTTTGTATATCCGCAAAACAAAAAGCATCAGAACTACATGATCAAAATACCTTAATTTTGCTTGTGAAATAAATTGACATGTTGGAGTGACATATATATATTTCTCAGAGAATTCCCATTCTCTAGAACAGACTCCCCATCCATGTGAAACAGAGTTCTTCCCTTACCTTACCTTATTTAAGCACAACTTGGACCAGTGGATGAGGAACTGATAATTCACCTCTGGTCTGGTGCCTGTGTCACAGGCACCAAAGGTAGTCAGTAAATCAGCTCCCTATAAATCAAATTTGTGGGCCACATTTGGGTTGCATGCCTAGGCTTATAAGGTCCCTAGTAATCTTTAGCATAGTGTACACCTATGAATTAATGCCATATGGTGTCTCTGCCAACATGGTAGCAGTCAGCAGCATCTGAAACATGGTGGTTATGGCATGCCAGCTGCTGAGAAGCTGTTCTGTGAAACAGTTTGACAATATAAAAAATGCTAACTCTGCATGTGGCGAGTAACATGCTACTCTGCTCCCAGCATCATAATGTGAGCAAAGTTCTTGTAACTGGAATATCCTAGTATTTAAAACAGATGAATAATGTGGCCCATCAGGTTAATGCCATTTGTTGCCGAATCACTATCCTGTTTTTATTTTGTCATTTACATGTCTGACAGTATTTTGCATACAATGCTGCAGCTGTACTGTACTGTTTGCCTGATTGAGTCAAACTACTTGTGTTTATGCCTTGCCCTCTCCCTGTGCATACCTACTCAATATGCTGTTTTGCCTAATGCTGTGCTCTGTTTCCAAATACCCCTATATCTTTTACTGGAACCCACTGTATATTTTGAAATTATGACATTATCATAACTTCACTTTTGAAGAAAACGTAGTGATTTAGTAAAAGTTTTCAGACTATATTTTTTTCAAAGCCCTGGAAGTTTTTAATAAAAAAAAAACTGAATGAATGTATTGTGCACCCCTTTCTGATGAAGTTGTAAAGGACAAAGCAGGAGTGAATGGGAAACAGACATGCTGTCCAAACTACTGTCCACCTGGTGCTACTGTTTCACAGGAAGACCCACTGATGCCTTCAGAATATATTACTTTTCTGTTGTACTGATGTATTAACAGTTCCTTTTCTTTTCAGAGGTACACTGGTATTTGTGTTCGAAAAATGGCACCTAATGAATTCTCAAAAATGACCTCATTTATGTGGGGATTAAATAGTATAGTATTTATGTATACCTGAAATAGGTTAACATAGCTTCATAAGAATCATGTCTGCTGAGGCCATTGTACAATGCCTGGATAATTGGTAATGCAACTGTGTATATTGCTTATGACTGACATCCATTGAGGGCTAGAAATCAAAAACAGCATAAAGTATCCAAGAGGACATGTTCTCCTATGGAAGACTGCAGATAACTGCTATAACAGCATAAAGTATCCAAGAGGACATGTTCTCCTATGGAAGACTGCAGATAACTGCTATATATCTGTCAAGCCAGTATGTCCATGCAGCACTATGAGCAAAGATGGACAGAAGTCCTACATATAATGCATGCGTGTGTGTGTGTGTGTGTGTGTGTGTGTGTGTGTGCGTGTGTGTGTGTGTGCGTGTGTGTGTGTGTGTGTGTGTGTGTGTGTGTGTGTGTGTGTGTGTGTGTGTGTGTGTGTGTGTGTGTGTGTGTGTGTGTGTGCATGAATCCCATTGTAGAGAAGAGAAGACTTTGAACTGAGAGAGTCTTTTGCTCATAAAGTTTGTCTTTCAGTGGTATAGATTTTCAGCTTTGGACAGTAAAGATACTGAGTGTCAGAGATGTAATATGGGAGCTTAAACTTAAAACTGTAAAATCATTTTGTCCTTGCAAAAATCTTTTGCACTGTAGGTCACAATCCTGTTGGAAACAATGATACCCTATAACAAAATATAGACATATTTCAAGAAATGCCAGACGTATTAAGTTCCTTATCTGCTGACCTCATTCATATTCGAATTATGTTGTGCTCACATTTCAAGAAGTATTTCACCTGTGAGTACTTGTGCCACCTGTGTCTATTGAAGTCCCTATCCCATGCAGCAGACTTTAGTATTTAAGCCACAGTCTCCCAGATACTGTCACAGTGAGCCTTTCTCATCCTTGAAGTTACTTCTGATATCTGAAAATTACTTTTGGCCTCCCCATACAAGAAATATATACACTGCACTGTGCTGAAACAAATCAAGCCTGCCAGTGTGCACACACACATGTGGAAAAATGTACATTTTAATTAGCATGCTATTTCTGTACTATTGATTTGAAGTTGTCTGCATAAAACTAATACTGAACAGGCAATGTTTTACATAAACAACATTTTCAGTCTTCCTTGGGCCTCCCCTGGGAGGCTGATGTCATTATAAGAGAAGCACTGCTTTAAGCACCATTTTAAGAATAAATCATACCGTTTCTTTGCCTATTAGTACTTTAAATAGTAATGTCATTGTTTTACTGCCAGAGGAGATCAGCTGATTTATACAGCTACCATAACCTGAACTCAAACTGTTCTGTATGGGTACCTGACAACTTGCTGAATAGTGCTATACTGAAAGTCATAAAACTGAACACAAAATCCTGAAATGTCAGAATATTGGAAATGTTACAATGTTGACCTCAAAATGCCTACTAATATCATACGTGTACTTCAAATGTCCATAGTACCAGTAAACCAGTCAACAGTATCACTCTCCTGCTAGTGAAATTCAAAAACGAGTGAGAACATGGGCCTTGCGGGGAAGGGGGTACAAGTCCAGCTCTCCAGCTCTCTACACATGTAGGGGAGCTGGAGTTTTGATTTCAGCATTTTAATGTTTCAGCATTTTGACATTTCAGCAATGTATATGTAGTTATGCCTTTCAGTGTATTTCTTTACAGTAAGTTGATACAGACCCATTCCATACTAATGAAAAAACAATGACTTCCCTATCTGCCCTGTATGGGTGGAAGTGAAAGGACTGTTAATCCTGGGGACAGTTCCTAGCAATTCTGCTGACATTTTGTATTGCTACACAATACATTGATGGCTCTGTGTAACCATCTGTAATGCTGAACACTAACAGACTATGGCAAGCATGACTATCTTTTTTATTATTAGTATCCAGTTTGGTTGATACTCTGAAATAACAGCTGGCTACATACCTGAAGACAAACAGTTGTAATTGCTTACGTCTGGGAATGCCATGTCAGCAGACTGCATTGTCAAGGGCTGCATAGGATCATCATGGCATCCTACAGCAGTACAAAGTTAAAGATTAGGAGGGGAGTTGCTGAAAATGTTCCCAATGGGCATTAAGACCTTCCAAGATGACTTGGGATGTTTATTTGTTTATTAATGCAGAATGCACTGAGTTCAGGGTACAATATTTAGTTTACCAAAACAATGGGACAGCTACATGTGTTGGGGGGGTAGAAAGTGTAGAACTAGAACCTACATGGAACCATCTAGCATATGACTAGTTCAGTGCCATTATTCTGCCACTGTTATATTAAAATATGTTTTTTGTTCTGTCCCATAGAAGCGTGAGTAATGACGTCCCAAAATATTATATATTTTATTATGGAGGTTGTTTCCCTCAGAGCACTGACCAGAAAGCTCGCTATATTTCCTTTCATAAGTGTACTACAAATGGAAAGTGTATGTGTAACACATTAGAACATTTGGAAACAAGTGAGGGAACTTTGTGCATTTTCAGTAAGAAAGTTATGGATTCTGTTTACTGATAGGGTAATTCTGCTGTTTGATTGAGGATGTATCCCGTTTATTCTGACATCACTGTTCTGCTTGGCTATTGTGATACCATCTGCAATAACTGGTTTTAGTTTACATATTCTGCTTTGATACTTGGCTTCAGCATAATAGTTTCAATAATATTTTGGTATCTTCAGGTGTAAATGGATAAGCATGGCTGTACACCTTGCCTTTTGCAAAGACTCCACTGTGAAGTGCAGGTTATTAGTTCCCAGTTCAGTCTGGTTGTGCATTTCCCAAACAAATGCTACCTCTGCTGTACTGCTGTATACAACTAGAACATTTTCAGCTTGGTTTTGCCATTCTTCTGATTTCTTGAAGTTTAGATTACTGCTTATAACTGTTATATTATTTAAAGTGTTTGTATTTCTAATGTTCAAGCTATAACACCTTAATTTTGGCAACCAAATGTGAAAAATATAAATAACTTATGTGCTCACATCAATGTGGAAAGAAAGAAATAAAGAAAATTGCAACTATGGGCAGTGTGGCCACATTTTAGCAAAAGTCGATGTGTTACATTCTCGGTGTTTGATGAAGACCAAGAAATAGTCTAATTTCATATGAAAGCATTGTCAGATACATATAACATGAACAACTTGCCCTAATTAATATACCACACATCCATATCACCTGCATTTCTGGGACGGTCAGTATAAAACAACAAAACAAAAAAAGTTATACCACTCCTGAGCATGCTATCCCCAGTTCCTGTGCTTAGTACATAACCCTGTACTCTAATGTCACTGCCAGGAGCAAAACCTTTGTTCAAGAGGTCTAGCTTCAAGAATAACTTAATCTTGAGCTTGGACATTGGTTCTCCTTCTCCTTTAGTTCGTTAACAAGACTGGTCTGCACACACACACACACATATATATATATATATATATATATATATATATATATATATATTTGGGTCCTTGGGTCATTCCACAGCCATACCCACTAATGAGTTTGTCTACAGTGATAGGACTCTTGTGTTTACCCAGGGTGCCAAGCGATCAGTAGTGCTATGCTAATCAGACTGTACTGCCAGCTTTGACCACACTCACACACGCCTACTTTTTCTTAAGGTTCCTACATGATAGGGATGTTGAAGTACAAAGCTGCCCTTCCCCATCATTTATACGGTAGGAAACATCCTTTTCTCTGTCCCCAGTTTCACTGATGTTGCCAGAGTGAATTGTCTCTTTGATGGAAACTGCACTTTCCAGGTCGTTTTATTTGTGTCAGAAATATATGGTAAATGGACCTTCACTGGTCACTGCTCAAACAAATGTCTGTACTAATTTGTGAAATCCTTAAAAAATTAGATTATGTGATGTTTTCTGCTTTTTTCTTGTTTTTCACAGGATTTTTGAGTACAGGAGACCAATCAGCCAAGGGAAACTATGGTCTATTGGATCAAATTCAAGCCCTACGGTGGTTGAATGAGAACATAGGCCATTTTGGGGGCGACCCAGAACGAATCACCATCTTTGGGTCAGGTGCTGGTGCATCGTGTGTTAGTCTACTTATCCTGTCTCACCACTCTGAAGGTACAGTAACTGCCTCTCATTGCTGAGATTGCATTGCAAGCTATTAAATATAACAGAACAGTGACATTTTTGTGTTGCTAAAAAGACAACTTTTTGATAGTAACTACTGACTTTTTCTGTAGTTGTACTATCAGCTCCTGAATCTGAATTGCCACTTCCACTGTTTGCACAGCTGATTGTATTGTCTGTCTATTCACTTATGCTTAGTGTGTTGTCTGTACGCTGATCCGCTTTGTTCCTGTATCTCTAATTGTGTTAGCTGCTTTGTCTCATTCAAGCCTACATGCCACATGTGGCACTTGTTACAAAGCATCTTAACTGTGATGCAGAATTTGTGATATTCACTACATCAGGTAAGCAGCTTATATGTTAGAAGATGATTTAAATTAAAAAAGTAAGAGAAAAAAAGAATGATTTGGTTGTCTAATTTAAAAGAGTTGCCTCTAATTTAAATGTAACTGAGAGAGAGAGCTCCAGGCAATTGCATCTGGCCTGTCACCTGTCACAAGTTAGCACATCATTGACTGACTGAGTGTTGTCAGATAAATAAAGGAGAAGCCATTCTAGACTTCTGCTTGTCAAATGGCTTCATAGTAGCCAACACATATTTCAAAAAGAGAGACATTCACAAGCTCACATACAAGATTAGCCAACATGCAAATCAGGTAGACTTCCTCTTAGTAAGGAAAGGGCATTGGGGTACAATCAGAGATTGCAAAGTCATCCCCAGTGAAACAGTCGACCCACAGCATAATTTTATTTATTCATTTTATTTATTTACATTTGTTTACCGGGAAATTCCGACTGGATGCAGGTCCTTTTTCAGCAGATGCCCGGGGAGAAAAGGTCCACATCACGTACATGATAAATAGAGATACAAAGTTGCAGCAATAGTAAACAACATTACAGGTTGTTGGCTTTAATACAATAACAAGATATTGATTATCAGTAGTATATACAGTAAATGTTGCAAGTTAAGATAGTTACTTGTTTATAATATTAGTAACAAAGTTGTCAGACAAGATGTTAAAGTATGTAAAGACAACTAGCTATTTCTGACTGCGGTTAGTAATGGTGGTAGTATAGTTGGGTTAAGAGTCTAGGTGGAGGGGAAGATAAGGGTGGGGGTGTTAGTCTGGATTAGAACAAGGACAAAGCCAGTGCACATTTAAGTGGAATTTGAGAGCAGTCTTGAAAAGGCTGCTGGAAGGTAGAGTAGTTATAGAGGGTGGAAGATTGTTCCAAAGTCTAGATATGCTACATGAAAATATGGCTTCCCCTGCTGAGTTTTTGGGTTTGATAACAGTGAGTTGATTTTTGATGCTTGATCTTAGGGGCCTAGTGGGGTGATAGGGTTGGAGAAAGGTTTGAAGGGAAGGGATGTTAAGGGGATGGTTAATAAGTTTATGAGTGAGGATGAGTTGATTAAAGTGAAGGAGTTGTGGGAGTTCTAGCCAGTTTAGTTCTTTAAGGGAGATACAATGATGACTGCGGTAGGAGGTTCCAGTGGCAAATTTAGCAATTTTGTTGTAACAAGCATCCAGCTTGTGTAGGTCTGTCTGTCTGTCTAAGATTGGTAAGCATGGGGGATGCACAGAGTAGGGTGGAGATTAGCTGGGAATTGGCTATGGAGATTCTAGCTGCATTGGTTAGGAATTGGCGGCTTCGATATAATGCACCAAGTTTCCTGTGAACTTTTTTTATTGTGAGAGATATGTGGGTGTCAAATCTAAGTTTGTTGTCTATTTCCACACCAAGTAATTTTGTGTGTTCTGATGGAGAAATGATGGTATTGTCTTTGGCAAGAATGTTGAAGTGGGGGTGTTTTGGGTGGCTTTGGAAGGTTGGAACAGGAGAAGTTTTGTCTTACTTGGGTTGAGTAGGAGCTGGGCATTGGATAGCCAGCTTTCTACAGAAGAGAATGAGTCATGTGTGATTTGTTGTATTTCTGGTAGAGTGGGGGCAGAGTAGATGAGAGTAGAGTCATCGGCGTACTGTATAAGAGATGCTTGTGTGGTGGCAGTATGCAGGCTGTTAGTGAAAAGTGAGAATAGCAGATGGCCAAGGATAGACCCTTGGGGAACTCTGAGAGTAACTGGGAGGCAAAGTGATATGTTATTGTCCCAGATTACTGATTGCTGGCATCCATGTAGATAGCTGTGGAACCAGTTGTAGGCTGATTGTGAGAAGGAGAGGTTGGGGAGAGTAGAGAGTAGTAGCTCATGAGATACCATGTCAAAGGCCTTTGAGATATCTAGAAATACGGCAGTAGAGAAGAGACCATTGTTATTGTGATGAAGTATAGTGTTGGTGAAGGAGAGCAGAGCAGAGGTAGTGCTGTGATATGGCCTGAAACCATGTTGGGTTTTGGAGAGGAGATTCTTAGCTAGGAGGTAGTTAGAGACCTGGGTGTTGATACATTTTTCAAGTATAAAACAAAATGTTGTGCTGGTGTGAAATAGCCACAAAAAAAAAAAAAAAAAAAAAAAAACGCACCACTCGGACTATAGGATAATGTCAGTTTATTATACTACAATAAAAAAGCTCCAAGTCCAGTTGTTAAGCACTTTCATCAGTAAAAAATGACTTCATCAGAACAAATGATGCTGAATCAATTAATAACTTATATATGCCCTTCACAATTAAGTTAGTTAGGCCATTATTGCATAGTTACTTTTTCTTAAAGTAAAATAACTCATTTAATTACAAATGTTAAAATCAGATAGTAGAAAATACATGTTAAAAGCATACAAATTCCACTTAAATTCATCCTATCTTAATAATAAAATTAGTCCATTGTGAAAAAAACATTAAACTACTGTGTACTTAGATATACTGATTGCTTTTAATCTATTATTATTAAATGAGTTATTTTACTTTAAGGAAAAAGTAACTATGTAATAATGGCCTAATTAACGTAATTGTGGAGGGTATATATAAGTAATTAATTGATTCAGCATCATTTGTTCTGATGAAGTCATTTTTTACTGATGAAAGCACTTAACAACTGGACTTGGAGCATTTTTATTGTAGTATAATAAACTGACGTTATCCTACAGTCCGAGTGGTGCAGTTTTGTTATTGTTTTTGTGACATTTTTCAAGTATCTTGGAGAGAGGGGAGAGGTTAGCAATGGGGCGGTAATTGGAGAGGTCGGTGGAGTGGGTGCCTTTGTGGAGGGGAATGATGTGGGATATTTTCCATATCGAGGGAACATAGCCTTTTGTTATGGAATGGTTGATTAGAATTGAAATTGGGTAGGCTAGTGTATCAGCTTCTGTTTTCAAGTATTTAGAGGGGAGGTTGTCAGCTGCGAGTTTGGTGGGTTTAAGTTTTGCCAATAGTCTTTTTATGTTGAAGGAAGGTACTGAAGTGAAGAAGAAAAGAGGAGTGGGGTGTTTAGGGTTAGGAGTTGGGGGGTTGTTGTAGGGAAGTGTTGTTTGTTTAGAGATGCTATAGTTTCAGTGAAGTGTTTGTTGAAGGATTCAGCAATACTGCTGGAGGAGGGGGGAATGGACAGCTGGGGGGTATCAACCTTCCCTGGGTGGAGGATATTGTTAATAGTGGACCAGAATTGCTTAGGATTGTGGTTGGTAGAGTTTAGGGTGGATTTATAGTACAGGGATTTGTCTAATTGTATATGCTTTTTGGCTTTATTGCACAGTTCAAGTAATGATTGCCTATCTGAGTTATTTTTTGTTAGTCACCAGTGCTCCCATTCCTTATCTCTGGACTTCATTAGGAGCCAGTGCTCCCATTCCTTATCTCTGGACTTCATTAGGGTTCTGGTGGTCTTTTGTAACCATGGGGCATGCCTGGATCTGACTTTGGCATTTCATTTGGGAGCATGGGTGTTTAGGATGGAAAGGAAGGTACTGTTGAAGAAGTGGACAGCCTCATCTAGGTTGAGTTATTTTAGTGGTGACCAGTTAATTTTTTGCAGGGAGGAGATGAAGGAGTTGGGGTTGAAGTTGGACTTGTTCTGTATTTGCATGTGGATAATGGGCTTCAGACTATTTGTGTGGTGCTGAATTAGGAAAGTGGGGGAGTGGTCACTAAAACTGTCAGGTAAGCAGCTTGCTAGGTAAGAGTGAGGGGCTTTGTTGACTATGATCCAGTCAAGTAAGGTATGATTGTTAGGATTTGTGTTGATTTAGGTAGGGGATTGAATGAGTTGGGTGAACCCATGGAGATTAAGGTGAATGGCTGGGAGACTGTTATTACAGGATAGCCAGTTGATGTTAAAGTCACCGAGAATGATGGTTTCCTGGGATAGAGATAGAGTAACCCAGCTCAGGAGATTTTCTAGGGGTATTATATTTTGCCCTGGTGGGAAATAGCATCCTATGATTTTGTTTGGGTTTAGTTTGAGACTGGCATAAAGGATTTCTTCATTGTTGTGGTGAGGGGCAGATGTGTTCAGGAGTTGAATATTGAGATGGTGTTTAAATATCAATGCTACACCACCTCCTTTTTTGGACAATCTGTCTATGCATAGGATGTTGTATTCAGGTGGAAGTATTTCCTCACTTTTGATGTGTGGTTTGAGCCATGTTTCAATTAGGAAGAGAATATCTGGGGAATATATGCTTATGCTGGTGTGTAGTTCTTGGATTTTATTGCATATGCTTCTGATGTTTAGGGACATTATACGTAGGTCTGTTGTTTTCTTGTTGGCTAGGAGTTGAGTTGTGGGGATGTTGCTTGGACTAAGGTTTGTGGTTGGGTTGAATTTGGAAGGACCAGGGTTTGGATGGATGTCTCCAGCAAGGGCTAGTTTATAGAGGGTGTTTAGGATATGTTTTATATACATAGCAAATTGCTTATGGTATCTTAGGGATATTTTATTTTTAAGTGTGTTAGGTGTTTGGTAATGAAGTGTGTGTATTGGGAGGATGGTTTTGGTGGCAGGGGTTGTGTAGTTTTAGTGTAAATGTTTGAGGGAGGGTGTTGATAGAGTACAGTGGAAGTTGTTGGGGCATGTGACTGTGGAGCCTTGGTAGGATGTAATGTGAGCTAGAACTATGCAGGTTAGGATTGTTATTATATTAGGTAGTAGCATGATTGTGTTGGATGTAGGGGAGGGGGTGAGTAGTGGTGTAGCCTAATTGATGGCAATTAGGGGTGGGGTTAAGACTAAGAATAAATGTAGCGGTACTGGGGGTGGGTGAGAATAGGGGGCAGGAATAGGAACGAAGTGGGCTAGAACTCCCCCAGGATAAAGACTGCAGGGTAAGTGCATAAATAGCCAAATTGCTAGGAGTTATTAGAATCTAGTAAGGAAAAACAATCTATAGGCTTGATTTTAGCTGTGTCCTTTCTGGGTAGATACCTAGCTTGAAGCAGACAAAAAGGGGCAGTTTAAGTACCATTTTGCCTCTATTTTACAAGTGGGCAATTCCAGTGTATCTACTGGATTACCTTTTTTTGCCTAGAGCTTTATCTTGGTTTACTGAAAACAAAAAGAAAAAGTTAACAGGGGAATGTATTTACAGCAGATGGGGGGTGGGGGTGCAGCTGCCATCCCTAGCCATGGGTAGAGCCAGTTATTTCTGCTTTAGACCAGGTACTTTCTACAGTAGCAGACTAAGAGGGAAATGTAGCTAGACACCTACAGTAACTTATTTTCTTTTTAAAGCCCTTGAGTCCTTGTGGCTGATTTCTTCACTGCAGATGTGGCCAATGGCCAAGGATTCAGCAAGTGGGGGACAGAGAGAGAACCCATTCGCAGGGACAGTGATCATTAAATGAAAAGATGGAGACAAAAACAATTATTACGTTAAGGTCTCTGAAAGGGGAATGAGAGAAAAGTGCTGTAAAAAGTAACTGAAATAATAAATTATCACCCAGGCAGAAAGGGTACTGGGTTTAAGAGTAGCAGCACGTTACACTATTTACACAGGTACAAAGTGTTTAGTAAAAAAGGCTCAGACAACAGTTATGCATTCGCATATGAAGCCCTTGACATAAAAAAACACCTGACTTAGTGATATATACCAGATAATTTAGGTAGCCCGTGAATTTAAGGAGACAGTTCTATCACAGATATAGCAGTAGTAAACTATCACAACAATTGTATATAACAGTACTTAAATATCGCAACACAGGCATTTACATATCTACATTGCTATAATATTTCTCATGGTACAGCAGTTAAAACAACTAAGGATCACTCTGACTTGGTGGCAAAACAGGACGTTTAGCCGTAATATGGTGTTCTGTATTTAACTTATTGCTTTCCTTCAAACTGAATCACAGAACACCCAGTCACTACAATCAGTTGCAAGAAAATGGACAGAGAAGGCTGTACAGTAAACAGAGACCAGGCTGAAGTCCTGGATGCTGACTGGAGAGAAAGCACAACAGTTCAAGGAATTACTTGGGGCTCTAGAACCTCAAGAAGAAGAAGAAGAAGATGAAATGGGTGGAGTTGAAGAAGAATGGCAGCACCTCAAAATAGCATGTGTGAGGACTACAAAACAGATATGCAGCCAAGCCAGGTATGGAAATAAGTTACATATGAAAAGCTGGCAGTGGAATGAACAAGTCCAGGAAGTTTTCAAAAGAAAGAAGGGGGGCAGGAAAAAGTGGGAGATAGAAAAAACAGAGCAGGCTAGGAAGGAATATTAGTTGGCTAACAAAGAAGATAAAAATGGAGTTGCAATAGCAAAGAACAAGGTGTCAAAGACACTATCGTAACTTCTGGGAAGTAAGTTAGTAGATGGCACAAAAAAACATATCAGGTTGCAAGGCTATGATAGAAAGATGAAGATAATCAGACACCCTTCATAAGGGACACCAGCAAGAACTTGCTCGCCAGTCCACAAGACATCAAAGGCAAATGGAAGGAGTACTTCTAGCAGCTTCTGAATGAAGAAGACTCCACAGAAGATCTAGTTCCCCAGATGCAGCCTACGATGAGAGAAGTGGAGAAGCCCACTTTAGAAGAAGTAAGAGCAGCAGTAAGGAAAATGAAGTTGGTGAAAGCAGCAGCCTCAGCTGAGGTTACAGCAGATATGATCAATGTTTTGGGTGAGATAAAGGAAAAGTGGTCCTGAGGATACAGTAGTATAGAGACAAAGGCTATTCCAGGAGACTGGAGAATAAGCATACTAGTGCCAATGTTCAAGAATACAGGGGGCATTCACAAATATGGGCATTATAGAGGTATCCAATCACATTGCATGAAAGTTCTGGAGATGGTAATAAGTGAATACGCAGAATAGTATAAAGTAAGATGGGAAGTGAGCATTTAGAAGTCAAATCAGGATACAGCACAACCATCCCAGTGTTTGCAGTGAGTAAGACGAACAGCATGTTCAAAGTAAGGATTCTTCAGCATCTTTCCAGTATTAGGAATAAAGATGAAAAAAAAATGCTATGTAGACATGTGATTTTTGTATCCCATACACACATTTTTTTAGTTATTGTTATTGTAAAACCCAAAAGCAGTGGGGGGGGGATATTGTTGCTCAAACAGAAACTGTAGAAACAAAATGATTGGCTAGGCTGGGCAAACAGGAAGCCAGTTTAAATGATTACGCATACCAATTAAGTTTATTTTGAAAAAATAGGTCTTGTCACTGATGTGCTTGCTATTTCTGAATGTGAATTGGATTTTTATGTATATATATAAGGAACCATCTCATTTATTTTTATCTGAAGAAGGGTCATCCATCCCGCTTATCCTTTTGATTTGTGATTTAAAGAATAAAGAAGATTGTCAGCAGCAGTGTTTGCAGTGAGGCAGATAGCTGAGAGTAAACTAGAGATAAGGAAATAGTCCAAGTGGGCATTCCTATACTTCAAGAAAGCCTATGACAAGGTCCCAGGAAAGCTGATTTGGACAGTCCTGTGGTAGTCTGAAGTCAAGAAATAGTGATAGAATTAGTGCAAGCTATGTACAAGGACCCAATGACTCAAATACAAACAGTGTTTCACCTCACAGAGGGGTTCCCACTGGGAGTAGGTGTGCTCCAGGGTTCACTTCTGAGCCCACTGCTGTTCATACTGGTGATGGACTACTTAGCAAACAGGTCAGAGGGGCAGATCAACAAAGTTGCTATATGCAGGCAATGTGGCATTACAGGCATACTGTGAGCATGAACTTCAACAAAGGATAAGGGAATGGAATGCAAAACTGAAGGCACATGGGATGAAACTGAATACAGATAAGACAGTGGTAATGGCAACAAACTGGGGAAATCAGAAAAAGCTGATAATCGAGATAGAAGGAAAAGTAGTGGAGCAGGTTAACAGCTTCAGGTATCTGGGAGTGGTAGTTGAGGAGAAGGGAATTCTGAATGAGAAGGTCAAAACTAGAATCAGAAGGGCTGCAGCGAACTGACACAGTGTCAGGTGTAGTATATGACAGAACAATGACAAAGAAGCTAAAAAGTAAGGTATCAAAAACAGTAGTGCGACCAGTGCTACTGTATAGCACAGAAACCTGGGCACTAAAGGTAGAGGAATTGAGGAAGCTGGAGGTGATGGTAATAAAGTGCCTGAGATTGGTGGTAGGATGCTCACCATGGGACAGATGAAGAAATGAGGATAAAAGAGGAGAATCCAAAGTAGCTCTAATTGCAGAAAAGGTCAAAGAAAACAGATTATGGTGGTTTGGGCACATGTGCAGAAAAGCAGAAAAGCAGAGGACAATATAGTGAAGAAAGTTTTGAACAGACAGGAAGAAGACAAGAGGAAACAATGTCATCCAGCAAAGAGGCGGTTGGATTGTGTGAGAGAAAACCTGTGACCGTCAGGTATAAGTGTCGAAGAAGGTAGGAGAGAGAGAGAGAGAGAGAGAGTGAGAGAGATGAAATAGTTGACACAACACCCCAACCCCATGTAGAAAATAGGAAAAGGGGGTTGATGATGATGATTAATGGAGTGCTGGTAGATGAGAATGAGTAGAAGGCAGTGACACAACAATGAAAAGTTTTATGTATCACATTTAATAGAATGTGTCTCTGTCTGTGCATTGCCATGCAGATAAAAAAAAAGAACACAAAATATTAATTTTATTTCAAGTTATTCTCCCAGCAAACCAGCCCTCCAGTTGTTTTTCAGGCTAGTATGCCCACACATCCTGTGTCTACTAGTTGTCCTTTTCCAGGCTTTCTCTACAGATAACTCTATTGCTGGATAAGCCCCCAACTACTTGGGGTACACACCTGTAGTACCCAAGGAGAAAAGGATCCAGTGGGGACACATGGGGATATAGCACTGGGAGCCATCTTGTATGTGAAGTCCATTACAATCCTTAGCCTGAAGAATAGTATGTGCAATGGCATTGTGACTCCCTTCTAGTCCCTAAGGTAGGCCACCTGTGAGGCTACTAGTATTCCCCCAGAAATCATACCTTAGCAGATTCCTTGAACCCTCCCCCAGAGTTGGATAGTTGGTTGCTGGCTGTGTCATCTTATTTCTCTGGCCAAGCATACCAGAAATCAGTGACAAACACGTAAGACCCAGTAGTCACAGGTGCCTCTTTGCAAGAGTGACCCAGGACAACTGGCCTGGCCCTGTAACTGTCTGATAATGGAGTGCTATACAAGTATGGCTCAATTACTTCCATAAAAAATATTTAAAGGGTTTTCTAATACCCATTGCTTTATTCTTTTCATTTTGTGTGATATGCATTCCACTGCAGCATTTTTTTAGTAATGTTTCTGCAGGAAGACATCAAACCACTCTAAGCTCTAATCATGGTATCACAGATTTTGATTATTGCATTTAATGTAACACGAAGAAACTACAAAAGAAAAAGAAAACACCCATGCAGTTTATTTCAAGTTGAAAAAGCAAGAATCTTTTTCTACATCCTATCTCAGCTCTTAGTCTAAATATGGAAACAAAAGTGACATATGGAGGCTCATAATTTCAGCTCATAGGAACGTTTATCCTTAGAAGTCCAACCCAAAGATACAAAGCTTTGTTAGCATTTGAAAAATCATTTTTGTTTGACTGTTCATCTAAGTGTCTGTGAGTGATATAGTTACACATGGATACCAATGACAGCCTTTGTTTTGTCTGGCCTATGTTCTGGAGTTGACATTTTCACTGTCTTTGTGAGACAACAGTCAGCACCTCAGCTTTCTGGAGTTAGAATTTTAGGGGTAATCTAAACCCTAAAAATCAGCCAAGGGAAATTATGGCCTGTTGGATCAAATCAAGGTTCTGCGGTGGTTGAATGAGAGCATAAGCCATTTTGGATGTGACCCAGAATGAATCACCATCTTTGGGTCAGGTGCTGATGCCTCGTGTGTTAGTCTACTTATCCTGTCTCATCATTCTGAAGGTACAGTAACTTACGAGAACTGTAATATGGAATGCATCATGTGGTCAGTGTGAACAATTTAATGAGCTGTCACTTCTTACCCTATGCACGATACTAGGATTCGTATTGAAAAATTACATTGCAGTTGGATAAGGTGGTGTTAGTGTGTGTCTCCGTCTCTCTCTATGTGTGCATGAAATGGGGAGGTCTACTAATCTCTTGATGTGCTGTACTTCAGATAAGACTTTAAACTGAAATCTCATCTGCCTGTTGCATTGGTAATTCCCACAGCAGTTGTGGACTGGGAACTTTTCCAAGCTGCTAGCCAAGTTCCCTCTAGTTAGTATAAATACCATCCAGTGTCTTCTCTGTAAAAGAGCCACTGAACTAGTAGGAAGTTACAGGTTGTTAATTTTCTAATATCCTTTATCGTGGTAGTGTAGACATGTGAGTTGTCATCCCTTTGGAATCTGGTATTAACATTGATATACTCTATTGACATTATTTGCAAGGATCAGTGCAGAACATAACCAGAAACTTTCCTGAGACACATGGAATTTGACTATTGCCATAGAACAGTGATGTGTTCTTCCTACAAGATAGTTTGTGATGTTTGTCAGTCACCAAATATCTTGAGTTAAAGCAGATCCATTAACTATGTCTGAATACTCTGTTTTGTCAGGCTCCATTAACTATGTCTGAATACTCTGTTTTGTCAGGCTCAGTGCCATACCTCTTACCTGTCCAGATTTTTGTTTCATATTTTTAGTGTATTCCTCATAACATTTGTGTTTTTTTTTTAAATTGCTGAGGATATAAATTATTAAATAATGGAAAACTTCAGAGTTTCATTTTCTTCAGAAAAATACATGCTACACAAAACCTGCTATTCTAGTAAATTTCTAAGTTTATGAGAGCAATATTTAAACCCCCCCCCCCTATTTTGGGGATTTTGTATTCCCATTATTTTTGGTTTTGTCCAGATTTCTTGGTCTAAGAAGTTGAGAGATATGCTTGAAGTCCATTGGGATGAGTTACCATTTGATGAGGGAGAAAAACTGCAGAGTTTGACTTTACTCACACATGAGTATGTCACTAGAACTTTGATAGAGTTGACACAAGTGTTGTTCAGTTACCTTTCCCTTTCTATAAAGCCTTCTGCTGTTAATCCCATGTTCTTTTATACTTCTGGGGGAAGAAGGGCATTGTGTCACCCAATTACATATTAAATGCTAAGAAACTACCACCTTTTCTGTAAAAATAAACTTTCATTTTGAATTTTAGTTATTTTATTTCCTATCTGAGTAGACGGGCTGAAATAGTTTTAACCGCAAAATCATTGAAGGTGGCGCAGACAGTTAACCGAAGAACTTACAGATTTTTTTTATTACAAATAACATATAGCATTGTAAAAATGTATATTCTTGTACTGAAATAATGCGGGCCATCCTATGCCTCTGTCTGACTTTTATTTGCAGTGTCTGTATTTCCTTCTCAATATTAACCAACTATTTGTCTCTGTGTATGTCATGCCAGCTCTGTACTTGATTTGACTTTTTATGCACAACCTGCAGTCATAGGAAAATACCACCATCTTCCCCATCTTCATAAATTCCTCTGAACACCTTCTGTTAATTTGATTTTCTCAAATATGTTTATGTAATGCCATTGGACTACTATACAATCTACCTTTTTGGTTTGAACTCCTATACATCAGTCCCCATTGACTCCAGGCAGACATCATTCCTTTAATTCTGTTGAAGTACTATTTACATGATAAAATCATAGAACTGGGTTAAATAGAACTAGAAGTTAATGTAGATTGTAAGCCTCTCTGAACTCATAAAGATAATTGTTAAGAATGGGTCCACTAACTGGCTCACAAGACCCTTCTCCACCACTTTCTCTGGGATGGATATTTCAGCAGAGGCCTGTAGATCACTGTTCTTTATCTTGATTATATTTCCTTTGTGAAGAGTTACCACTTTAATTCACTGGAAATATCAACATCCTTGGTACTGAGTAATGTAATAAATCAACCTTTTTGTACCATGCTTTGTAGAGCAGTGATATTATACTATTACAGAAACTTTTGCAAGATTTTGTACTTTAGGGAAATTTGCATTGCGGTATTCTTTGTGTCTGTAACTGCACAGAAACATCATTTAACTGAAATATTTAACAATATAATGATATTCATGTTACACAGAAACACTGTTTCACAAAATTGCAGTTTACTACAGAAAAGCTGTAAATGCTGAACACTTGCTTAACACTTTATTCAATGTGCATAAGATAATTAAGCATATGTAATATATTTACAAAACCATTCCTACTCATTAAAGCACTGGTAGAAACCTGCGTTTTTATGTGAAAGCAGAGTTATTGTACTGCAAAGGACTGATGATATTAACATCAGTTGTGTAACGGGATGCTTTTTATCTATTAAAAATGGTGTAATATGTTTTCTAGGCTTTAGATTGTTAATGGAAGGTTAAGATGGTTTCTTTGACTTGCCTAGTTATGCACGTATCTTGAAATCTGAATGGTAAAATTCTGTAAATGATAAATACATATAGCAGGTGCTTTCTGATTTAAGACTGTTGTATATCTACGTTGTGTTTAATGGTGTGATATAGATGGTCAGGGTACCTACTGAATGTCCAAGAACTGTAGTTGCAATCCTGGGAGCAGCAACGCTCTTAAGTGTGATTAGGGAGAGTGATATTAATGTTGTGATTGCAGTGTCTTCGATTATTACCCCTGCTCAAATGTACAGCATTTTTAAAGCTGCCATATAATAATAGCAGGTATGTGGCATGCCTTCACAATTTAGGGAATGCTGCAGTAAAGCCCCCTGGAGAAATTCTTGAAATGTTTCTAAACAAGTTTCAGAATTCACTGTTTTCTGTTGGTACTGCAATTTAACTTTTGAAGAATCTGGATTTGCAGTATTGTGTTCTGTATATCCTATAGGCAACCACACGAGCTCCTAGATGCCCAACTAAAAAGATCAATAGCCTGAAAAATCTTAGTTATCAGAACAGACTGTCAGCCCTCTCTTTGTACTCATTTTCTTATAGATGCATCCATGGGGATCTGTGTCTAGCATATTGAGCCATTAAAGTTTCAACCTTCTGATCTCCTGTTCTTTTGTTTTTGTAGAACAAATGGCAAATGGTACCTGAAATACATGGTTAAAGGAACAAAAATCAGCAGGCAGATTCATATATTAATGTACCCCTCAATTCTGGAACATACTTCCACTATAAATCAAACAAAGTAGCACCCTTATTACCTGCAAGGTAAAATAGATAATTGGATGGGCAGCCTCAAATTCTCCCCATACTGTTTTGCATTGCTGATTCACAGGGTCAGAGGGAAATTGTTAGCTAGGCTTGTAATGATCTGCAGATGTACTGTTTAGTGCTTTGCTATGACTCTATGAACCTATGTTCTCTGTGATGAACAAAACTGTTTTAGGCAGTTTGATTTCACAGGGCAAAACCTGGAAAGAGTGTATCCTTGCTTCCTTCCTTCCAGGTATATGTGTGCTTCACACCCCTTCCTAGTGGCTGTCACTGTACTCCCCAGGGTGACAGCAATGCCTTTGAAATGGCTTTAGTAATGAAGCCATTGGGAGTAGGACAATGGATTGTTGTGATGAGTGCAGCATGCTGGAAGTGAGGGAGGTAGATTGGAGGAAAGGACACTAAATTCTCTGATAAAGTTTGTGGCTTGGGTCATATGGATAAGGAAGTGTGGGAATAGAAATCTATTTTGACTAGTGGTACTAGTTATGTTTGTTATCATGAAGGTGCAAGTATTAATAGTAATGTTTTTAGGAAAGTGCCAGTGCAGTAATAGAGTAACTGACAAACTGACTGAGTAAGGTTTGGTTAGTAGTATGAATATGCACATATGCAGTACTGTTCATCTTCAGGATGCTGTTTGAGTTTTAAGTTTTGATATGCGGGTAGAGTATTTCTTTAACAGCTCTGGATATCTGTTGGAAGCAAGCTCCATAGAATGGGAGAAGTTGACTTTGAGACCTAGTCTGAGGAGGAGGAAGAAACTCTGGATCTGAAAGCTTCTAGAATTAAGCATTTAGAAGACTGGATGTCTCATATGAATGCATCTTTTATTATGTCAGTGAGGTGCCCATAAATTGCTAGCTGAAGTCATTTGCAAATATTGCAGAACTGCTGACAGGTTCATCTGTGAGATATCATCATCCAGTTTAAGATAGTAAGAGCAAAATGAGTAAGTAATCTCTTGTTATGGTTTGTGGTGCTTCTTTTAAGATGCAGACTTTTTTCTTCGTCACAATCATGGCAATGACTGAGTCACCTAAACTGCCGCAGTACTCAAAAGAGACCATTTACTTGTACAGAGAAGTACATTATTGTATCCCTCCTTACCGGTACTGGAACCCATCATACATATAATTGCTACTAGTAAGATTTAAGTATGTTTCTTGTTAGAATATGCCCCATCCAGTATCACTGATAACACTTATGTCCTTGTTTTTATCAGTGTGCTCCATCTAGTGTTCCTAACAACACTCATATCCTTTTTATGTTTACTAGTTACCAGCCAGGGCTCTGTTGTTGGTCATACCAGCATAAGTACTGCCCAATACTGTGTGCTTCTCTTCCTGTACTAATAAGTGGGTCCCACTGGTGAACAGGTTAGTAAACTGCGGCATTATTGATGATGATGAGTCAGACTCTAGGTTCTCATCCTCTGGTAATTATTGAGAATTTCATTCAACTTCTATAAAAATGACCCTTCTTTGTTGATCTGCTTTGTCACTTGCAAACCATGCAAGTATTCATTCACTGCCTCATTTCAAGTGATGTGTGGTCCAAAGGTGTGCAATTAAATCAGATGATGGTGAGGTTAAATTTGTAAATTTACAAAAAACTCAGTGCCCAGGTTATCCTTTTACCATGAGAAAGTGTCTGAATCTTTGAAAAAAAGTTTGCCCAGCTTTGCCCACATGTACTTCAAAAAAATCATTACTTCAAGCAAGGAAAAGTAAAGACATGACTACCGTTTTCTTTCTCTTACTATGCATTTCTGGAAGTCATACAAGGAGGGGGACACTAGATTGCTGGAAGGATTTCAGAAAACATCTGCTATTGGTTAAGGTGAAGAAGACGTGGAATTACAAGACAATAAGGGAGTTGGCACTGTTCTTACTAGGCACTAAAAGAGATATTGAAGATATAATATGGATGCTCAACATCATGTCTCCAATGATGCAAAGGTTTCATTCTGAACATAAAGGACAGAGTAGTGTGGAGGAGACAAAGACAAAACTTTACAGAGACACCATCTATTAGTATCTATCAAACTACTTCACAGTGACATTTGTGGACACTTGGAACTGACTACCAGATTGGGTGGCTAAGTAGGAAGTCATTGAGGTGGTCAGGACTGCATGATTCAGGAGAAGAAAGAATGTGATGGGAGAGGTTGATACCTTGTAAAGTGCACCTAAAAAACTTATCAGTTAGGCTTATTGTCCATCCTTCCATGAAATAGATGTAATGTACTGCAGTTATCTTAAAGTTCTGAGAAAACAGCAAGGCTTATCGCAGTTTTCACTTTGTATTACAGGCAGTTTTGCAAATTCACTTTTACCTGTAGTGTAGATAGAGGAAATCAAAATGGATGGACCTGACCCCAAGAGAAATGAAAGAGGCTTTCATTTGGTAGTCCATTGACAGCTGAGGTTCAAATTCAGAAAGTAAGGGCATATCATGCCTTTTCATTTATTTTGACTAAGAAAAATCAACTACATTTTGCAGGTCCTGGGGAAAAGGTTTGGAATTCATTTTGCAGTTTACATTGTCCTTTTGGACAATTGTTACTAGTAAATATTTCCTTTAAATAGATGCCAGAATATTCCAGAAAATATTGAGAAGCTTTCAGACTTGAAAGTGTTATCTTTGCTGGACTCCACAAATGAAATTTAGTAATTAGGGATAGAAGAAAAAACTAAACCAGATAGTGTATTCAGACACAAAACAAGTATTATTGCCTTGACAGGTTTAGGATAACAACTGAGCTTGTCATGCAAGGGATGTAGATGGTGCTTGTCATGAACAGCAGCTAACTCAGGTATCAAAAAAGTCACAGTAGTTTGGGTGAAAGAAACTCTGAATATCACAAAATGTGTTAATTACATATGACTGTCTAGATGTCTGATGAAGAAAAAGGGAAAATGAGTTGAAATTCCAAACACTCTTAGTGCAGTATGGTGCTTGATCTACCATACCATATAAATGAAAACTATAGCACAGAAAGAATGAGTTTCATTTATCTGACTTCTATGGTATCAATTATTTAAATAAACAAACAAATGAATAAGCAAACAAAAAACTAAAATAAATGTGAAGTCAACACTTTATTTACAAAGCTGAAATTCCATATGGGCAGGATGGTACTGCATTTGTTAGTGCTACTTCATATCTCTTGGCTGGGGTACCTATTGTGCAGAGTCTATGCATTCTTGTGGTTTCTACATGGGTTATCAGTAGGTTATCCATTTTCATGTTTGTGTATCAAAAACTTACCATAGGTAAGCTCATGTTCCTCCACATTTCTTTTAGGTACCTGTATCTTGTGAGTGTCTGTGTGTGTTTGTGCATGAGCAAATGAATGCATGCATCTTGCGATAAGATGGCACCCTATTCAGGATGACATCCACAGCCTTGAGCCTATTGTGTGCCAGAATTTGCCCCAGTTGCCCAGTGACTCTGTACTGTTATTGATCAGGGAATGAATTATTGTGCAAAATTTTATATGATTTGTTATTCCAGACTAAGTTTTGAATGCTTCATTCATGGAGGAATGGTTAAGCATATTCCTTTAATAATCCAGATATTATAACATGGTTTATCACAAAGGCCTAGGCCATCTATGTATTTCTTGTAATAACTTGGTATGTTCATTCTGCTGCCTGTTCAATACATTGCTGATCAACTTTTTCAATGAGGAGAAAATAGAATTAATGCCTTTCTAGGCTGAATAGTTCTCTGTCATGTGAATACTAGGCATACTACAAAATCTTCTTTAGTTTTTAAGAGAAAGGGAAAGTGACTGTCTTTTCTTTGTACATCTATGCCACTGCTTAAAATTCAAGCATGTAGTTTGTCATCATAAGAAATTTGACTAAATAAAGGCAAATAACTTTTGTTGCTGTACCATCTAACAGAAGCATAAAACACTTCAAATGGAATGACCTGCCACATCCAAATGGAGAGCTGTGATATTCTGTTAATGGAGGGGTGTGTGGATTCTCTAAGCTGAGGGAGACTATATATTCCTGCCACCAAGAGGGACTTACTGTCCTATTCTGCTAGTTCCACCATCAATGTAATTCCTGCAGACGTGGATGAACCTGAAGCCACCCACCTGTATCAACATCACATACTGACCAAATCACACCATTCCAGTACAACATCTACCTATTATGTGCATTGTATCCAACCCCAAACATGTACGTTATGCCAACATTAAATAATTAAATAATGAGAATCTAAGCTACGCAATATGAATTGGCTACCAGTAAAACCACGGCGGCTTTCTTAAAGTCGCCATTGTAGAATTGCTCCTATGATTCTTTCTGTTGCACATGTTAGAGGAACATACCATGCATTGCAGGCACATCACCCTGTCTACAAATAACCAAATGTCCACTGTACCGTGAGAAAATGAGCTTGATGGCAGTAGGGCTGTCTTTGTGATGAATTAACATGACTACTGTACTATCTGGACATGTCATCATAACAGGCTTATATACATTGAAAAACATCAATGGCTGTCACAGCTGAAGTTAAGAAATCTGTACCATCTGTCCCATCTCTGCAAAATATATTGTTTTTGTTGGAAATGTATGGTATATACTACTGTTCTGCGAAATTGATCTGTTTGATATCCTTTTCTGAGATCATAACCCAAGACCAACACCTGTAAGCCTTAGTGGAACACAGCAGCTCCTTTAAAAAATAAGATGAGAGGACATAAAACAAATGCGTAGTTCACAGTTTATAGCCTAGGCCATGTCATTGTACTATGAGTTATGCATTTTAAGCCAGTATGTGAGTATCTACTCAATAAATCTTGATAGCCCCATCACTGTCAACACTGTCAAAGGTCCAGAGAAAGCAATGTGTGTAAGTAGTGTGTCTGCAGATGGATAACAAAAAATATATACATTTTACTTCTTTTGTAGTCCTTATGGGAACTACCTACTATTTCCCAACCTCTTTGCCACAGTGCTGGCAATTTACAGTATGCCGCACATAGAGCATCTTTGACAGCAGCCCTGGTTTTTTGTTTGTTTTTTAAGCATGCTGTACCAGTTTTTACTTTTGCTGGAAAAAGGAGCAGTGACTTGAGTCTGTTGTCATAGAATCAGGATAGGGTATATTAGCATGCCGAGAAGGCTTGCACACTTCCTCATTTGCATACATAGGATGGTGGTTTGTAGGATGACGTTTGTGATCAAGAAGAGGAGGAGGAGTGTGAGGGCAGCACCAAGGATCAAATGGTGGAAACTGAAAAAGGGTAATTGTGAGGTGGAGTTCAGGGATGAGTTAAGACAGGCACTGGGTGGCACTGAAGAGTTACCAAATAGTTGGGTAACTACAGCAGAGCTAGTAAGGGAGATGGCTAGAAAGATGCTTGGTATGACATCTGGACAGAGGAAGGACAACAAGGAGACATGGTGGTGGAATGAGGAAGTACAGGAGAGTATAAAGAGAAAGAGGTTGGCAAAGAAGAAGTGGGATTGTCAGAGAGATAAAGAAAGTAGACAGGAGTATAAGGAGATGAGGTGCATGGCAAAGAGAGAGGTGGTGAAGGCTAAGAATAAGGCATATGAAGAGTTGTATGAAAGGTTGGACACTAAGGAGGGAGAAAAGGAACTGTACCGATTGGCTAGACAGAGGGACCAAGCTAGTAAAGATGTGCAGCAGGTAAAAGTGACAAAGGATAATGAGGGAAACATACTCACAAGCGAGGAGAGTGTGTTGAGGAGATGGAAAGAGTACTTTGAGGAGTTGATGAATGAAGAGAATGAGAGGGAGAGAAGGCTGGATGATGTGGGGATAGTGAATCATGAAGTACAATAGATTAGCAAGGAGGAAGTAAGGATAGCTATGAAGAGGATGAAGAATGGAAAGGCTGTTGGTCCAGATGACATACCTGTGGAAGCATGGAGGTGTTTAGGTGAAATGGCAATAGAGTTTTTAACCAGATTGTTTATTGAAATCTTGGAAAGTGAGAGGATGCCTGAGGATGGAGAAAAAGTGTTTTGGTACCGATTTTTAAGAATAAGGGTGATGTGCATAGCTGTAGTAATTACAGAGGGATTAAATTGATCAGTCACAGCATGAAGTTATGGGAAAGAGTAGTGGAAGCTAGGTTAAGAAGGGATGCGATGATTAGTGATCAGCAGTAGGGTTTCTTGCCAAGAAAGAGCACTACAGATGCAATGTTTGCCCTGAGAGTGTTGATGGAGAAGTACAGAGAAGGTCAGAAGAAGTTGCATTGTGTTTTTGTAGACTTGGAGAAAGCATATGACAGGATGCCTAGAGAGGAGTTGTGGTATTGTATGAGGAAGTCGGGAGTGGCAGAGAAGTACGTATGAGTGGTACAGGATATGTACGAGGGTAGTGTGACAGCGGTGAAGTCTGCGGTGGGAGTGACGGATACGTTTAAGGTGGAGGTGGGGTTACATCAAGGATCAGCTCTGAGCCCTTTCTTATTTGCAATGGTGATGGACAGTTTGACAGACAAGATCACACAGGAGTCCCCATGGACTATGATGTTTGCAGATGACATTGCGATCTGTAGTGAGAGTAGGGAACAGGTGGAGGAGACCTTGGAGAGATGGAGATATGTTCTAGAGAGAAGAGGAATAAAGGTCAGCAGGACTAAGACAGAATATATGTGTGTGAATGAGAGGGAGGATAGAGGAATGGTGAGGATGCAAGGTGTAGAGGTGGTGAAGATGGATGAGTTTAAATACTTGGGGTCAATAGTTCAGAGTAATGGTGAGTGTGGAAGAGAGGTGAAGAAGAGAGTACAGGCAGGATGGAGTGGGTGGAGAAGAGTGTCAGGAGTGATTTGTGACAGACGAGTACCAGTAAGAGTGAAAGGGAAGGTCTACAAGAGGGTAGTGAGACCAGCTATGTTATATGGGTTGGAGACAGTGGCACTGACAAAAAGACAGGAGTTTGAGCTGGATGTGGCAGAGTTAAAGATCTTAAGATTTGCACTAAGTGTGACGAGGGTGGACAGGATTAGGAATAAGTATATTAGAGGGTCAGCCCAGGTTGGAAGGTTTGGAGACAAAGCCAGAGAGGCAAGATTACATTGGTTTGGACATGTGCTCTGGAGGGATGCTGAGTATATTGGGAAAAAGATGCTAAGGATGAAGCTAGCAGGTAATAGGAAAAGAGGAAGGCCTAAGATAAGGTTTATGGATGTGGTGAGAAAGGACATGCAGGTGGTTTGTGTGACAGAGCAAGATGTAGAGGACAGGAAGAAATGGAAACAGATGATCCTCTGGGGCGACCCCTAATGTAAACAGCCGAAAAAAGATGATGATGTGTAATCCATCTTTTGACAGCAGTTTTGTTACCTATCATCTTACAAACTTGTGATGGCACCTTGCTCCCCATTTTAATTTGTTTTGTACATTTCTTGTTTTGTTTGAATAATGTTTAGGACAAATGGAATTAATTAGTAAGTGCTAAATGTATTATAAGTCACTGTTGTTGAGAATAAAAATTAACTAAAATATTTAAATCTGTATCTCAAAATTATAAATCATTATCTGCTAAAGCAAATTAATGCAAATACTAAAACCAAAATTGTATTTAACAGAACATTGTAACAGCTTGGTGCAATTATTCAATTAATCAAATAACTGATGTATAGTATAAATGTTATGGTTACCAACACTCTGAAGAAGTCCACAGGTCGAAACCTAGGTCAGTGTTGGTTCTATGTGTATGTGCCTTGTCGTTAATAAACCTTTTGGAGGAACTTCGTGTCTTTGTGGTTGATATCGTATATTTAACAGAACTTATTCACTGTTACCTCACAGAAAGAGGTTCTCCTGTTCGATTCTTGACTGGAGTCTGCATGTCCTCTCCGCAGTTGAGTGGACTCCAAAAGACATGCGTGAATGGGCATGCCTTCACTGAAGATTGGGCATCAGGCTGGCACCTTGGCACCATAAAAATTGACTGCCAATCATTAGTGGACCAGAGTTCCGCTGTGGCAACTCCTAATCGGGAAAAGCCGAAAAGGCAAAAAAACCAAGACAAACATTGACTCATTGAAAACAAATAAAATGTTTTATTTGGTGCTGTGAATTATAAGTCATAAGCACTAAGTTTATTGTTCTTGTGTCTAGACACACACACACACATGCATGATGTACATATTACATATGTATGATATATGCTCAAATCTGGAGTGATAAATGTATATATATATATATATATATATATATATATATATATATATATATATATATATGTAGTTTTACATACCAGTTAGCAGCTATGTTATCAATTATGTATAATTTTGACTTGTATTCATTGAAGGTTGTGCGTTAGGCCCAGCAAGCCAGCACGTAAAACTCTACTGCCAATCATTAGCGGACCGGAGTTCCGCTGTGGCGACCCCTAACTGGGAAAAGCCAAAAGACACAAACAATTGTTTTTGACGCTGTCCTGTTCGATTCTCAGCTAGAGCATCTTCTGTGTGGAGACATATGTGAATGGGCATACTTTCGTTGAAGGTTGTACATCAGAGCTGGCAACTTGGCATGTAAAAATCTACTGCCAATCATTAGCGGACCGGAGTTCCGCTGTGGCGACCCCTAACCGGGAAAAGCTGAAAGACACAACAACATTGTTTTTAATCCAATATTCATTCATCAGGTATAGCTATAAAATCTATTATTGTAACAAACATATTACCCCTGTACACCATTTAATTACATTTCTGCACATAACAGTTCAAATAACTGAATGTGTAATGATTAGTAACTTCCCTGAATATAACCTCAGTACCTTGCCATTATCAAAACTTCATGCAATACTATTAACTATTGGTATTTCAATCATATTGCCACTGAAGGTCATTAAATAACCTTTTCATATAAAACTTCCAAATAAATAAGTATAGGCTTTTCTTAACTCTGCATTCATTGCTGCTCTCTAATACATAATCTTAAACATTAATTCCAGTAATGTCTTAACTTCCTTTTATTTCAGTAAGCCCCACTTATAAAAATCACAGCAAATTGCAAGCCCACTTAGCAATTCAGTTCACAGTTCAAACCATTTGACTGCAGTTTGTTATTCTATAACATAAAATTGCCCTTATTCCTTTCTAGATTGTTTCATGTCACCACTTTATTCTGAGACTGATACTTTTATAAGAATGGTACATTTCCAACTGCCTGTTGAAGTTTACAAGCATTTCACCAAGTAAACGTGCAGCAACTTCTGGACATTTTTACTTAGCATATTTGAAGTAATCCATATTTCCATATTTAACTGTTCATTCATGTTTTCAAAGGCTTCACATATTTTTCAAATGAGCTTTCATTCAGCATCACCAAATTACTTGGACAACATTGGTACTGCTTCATGAAAGACACCCTCTTAGGTTCATAGGTTCATAGGTTGGTACTAGGCTATCTGCCCGAAGGCATTTATAAGCCTAGCCAAAATGTGTTGGCTTTCACCACCCCCTTAGATTAGTTCTCTGTGTCTCTGTCCAGCAGAGCCACTGAAGTGATCCCCGGGGTAAACTTTCTGTTTCCCATCCACTCGTCAAGGTTTCTTTTGAAGAGTGTTAGTGAGGAGCTCTGCTTAATGTAGATTGGGATCTTGGTCTAAAGCATGGGAAGTCTCTGGGACAGGAATCTATCCCTCCAGCACGTCCTATTTATTGTTGTGGTGAGGTTTAGATCCCTAGAGTGTGTGGCTTGAGGGGTAAGGTTTTCTTTAGGTGGAGCATGTCCATCAATTCTGGGCTGGACATGGCCTTATATGTCAGGCAGAGATCACCTCTGAGTAGGTGGTATGCAATCGAGTACAACTGGAGTGTCTTCAGTCGAGCTGCATAGGGCATCTGTTTGAGGCCAGTGATCCTTTTGGTGAGGTACTTCTGTGGTCTTTCCAGTTGTTACAGGTGTCTTGTAAGGTACATCCCAAATGGGGTGTTGGACTCTATGATGGGTCTAATGAGTGATGAGTAGAGGGGCACAATGACCTCTTTTGATCTGGATGCGAACCCTTTTGTGATTAGGTGGGCCATGTAGAAGGATTTTCTAACCACTTTGGCAATGTGATTATTAAAGGTGAGATTACTATCTACTTGGGTCCCCAGATCTCTTATTGCGTCTTCTGTATTTAGGGGACTACCAACTATCTGGTTGTTTATGGGTACTTTGTTTTTTCCAAATGGGATGACTCTGCACTTTTTGGCATTTAGCTTGAGGCCATGATTTTGACACCAGGTATCTGTTTCAGTGAGACCTTTTTGGAGGATGTCTATGTCAGCTGAGAGTCAATTATAGCCCCTAGTTTGCAGTTGTCTGCGAACTTGCTCAGCTATAGTCTTCTGTGCTTATCTGTACCTCTGAGAAGTATATGCCAAACAGGAGGGGTCCTAGGGCTGAGCCCTGGGGAACTCCACTTGTAACCAGTTTAGATTCGGACCTAGCTCCTGCAACTATCACCATGTGGGTTCTGTCCATGAGCCAGTTGGCAACCCATCTTGTGATGTAGAGGTTTATGTTCAGGCTGTTGAGCTTGTCTATAATACCAGAATGGGGAATGGTGTTGAAGGCCTTAGCGAGGTCTAGGTAGGCTGTGTGTACCACCTTTCCCTCGTCTATAGCCTTGGTAACTGTCTCAAAGAAGTCCATCAGGTTTAGGAGGCATGATCTGCCCTTAACAAAGCCAAACTGGGTAGGGTCCAATGTTTGGAGGTTCCCAATGTCTCTGTTAAGGAGTTCCATGATGATGCACTCCATAGCCTTGCAGACCAAGCTAGTCAGGCTTATAGGGCGATAGTTCCTAGGGTATGTTATGGCTATACCTTTGTAGAGCGGAATAACCGTTGCTATGCGCAACTCTATGGGTATGTAGCCTGTGGAGAGGCTGAGTTTGAACTGTGTGTTTAGGTGAGTGGTTAGTTCATCTTTGAGCTCATGTAGGACGCAGCCTGGGACACCATCCAGTCCCACTGATGCTGTGTTTTTGGTTTTGGAGTGGGCTGTTTTAACCTGAGTGTCTGTGATTTCAGGGACTCTACATTCTTCTGGTATGGTTATGGGCCCTTTTGGGGGTGAGAGGGGGGTGAAGTTTGCGCTGAACCTGTCTGCCAGGATGTTGCTGATATCAGTCAGTTCAGTGTATTTTGTACCATTCTGCACTAACTCCGAGCAGATCTGGGCACTGCCACTTAGATTCTTGACATAGCTAAAGAATGCGTTGTGGTTATCTTTGGAGTCCTTTGCAATTTTTCTTTCGAAGCTCGCCTTGGATGATTTTATGAGGGAATGTAGTTTCTTGCTGATACTGATCAGGGATATCATCCCTTCTTGGGATTTTACTCTTTTCTGTACTAGTTTCCTCCTTCTATTGTATAGCTTGTTTATAGCAGGGGTCCACCAGACTGGTTTCCTTTTCTTGGAGGAGTGAGTCTTGGTTTTGCTTGGGATGGCATGATCCATGCATTCTTGTAGCTGCCCATAGAATGCATTAGTAAAGGATTTTGCAGCTTGGACAGTGTTATCCATCAGCATGGGGGCTTTGAAACTTTCCACATCAGTCTTAAGTAACATAAAGTTTGCTTTTGAAAAGTTTTTCACGGTGGCTTTCTTGTCCGGGGGTGGGGATGGAATATGGATATCCAAAGTGATTTGTTTATGGTCAGATCTAACCAGCAAGGGGTTGACCTCTGGTATGGAACACTGGTCACCTCTGGTGGGAGTGTTGACCATTTGAACCAGGGCGTTTGAGTTTATAAATTCTAGGAAAAGTTGGGCAAGGGAGTTAGTACTTGAGTAGTTCTCACAGTTAATGTTTGGGTAATTGAAATCACCCAATAATAGGGTGTTTGGTAGGATGTTTATGTTTCCCAGTGTTTCCAGAAATGCAGAATGGGGGTCCTGGGACATGGTGTGTGATCTGTAGCAAGCTACAATTTGAATTGCAGTTTTGCCCATTGTTAGTTGCACATGGATGATCTCTGAAGCATCGTGCTGTGCCACTAACCTGGAGGTGTGGGTATCCTTGATTAATATGGATACGCCCCCACCTTTTGTATTTTGGTTTGGGTTTTTTGGATGAAATGTATGGTATGAGTTGTAGCCTGGTAGTGCTAGGGTGCTCTCTGGAGCCTTAAACCAGGTTTCTGTTACTGCACATATATCGATTTTCTCCATACTGAGGAGTGCCTCTAGTGCGTGCATTTTGAGGTTTAGACTTCTGGCATTGAGTAGCATTACCCTCACTTTTTTGTTACTTGTGCTATTTATGGCAGTGATATTAAGTTTATTATTATTAAATACCTTTCTTCTTGAACTTGGGCTAAGATACACTAGAATGCAGTGAAGACTGGCATACTTGTTTTCCTTAGAAGTTGTTGAACAGTATTTTCTTTGGGTAGTTTTAACTATCCAGTATATATCCTTAACATGTCTGACAGATAAATATATATATATCTATATATATCTATATATATCTATATATATATATATATATATATATATATATATATATATATATACATATGTGTGTATATATATATATATATATATATATATATATATATATATATATATATATATATATATATATATATATATATATATATATATATATATATATAAACAGATATCAGAACTGTGGATAAGACAAAAATAAATATGGCGTTGTGACCTATATTTACATTGTGGGATAAGGTAGGAAATCATGCTAGATTCAGTGTGAATTCATTTTAAGTCCTACTGTTAAACGACAAATGTCTTTTTATGGAGAAAAACAGTATAAATGTTTTATTATGTAAATGCCTGCTGCAAGGGGGAAAACATTCTGAAGTCCCAAAGTATAAAATAATTGTGATTTCCTGCAAGGCAGTGAATCTCCTTTTAATGATGTTTTATACCAGAGCAGCTTTTTGTTGTTTTCATAATCATGACTGCCTTCAACATCCCTGTAACTTATTATATTTCAAACTTTTCCAATAAGTAGCAGGAAAAAAGAAGCTTCAGATCTCTGTTGGTGTATTAATTTTGAACTACACTTACAATAATTTGAAAAAACTGTTATAACTTTATTTTGAGTTTCTTTTTTTTCATTGAAACAAGTATTTCAATTGCATTAAATCATTCATTTTATTTTGAAAAGTGATACTTTTCTCTGAATTTGCTAGTAAAAAGAAGGGCAGCTTATTTATTTATTTATTTTGCTCAGACGTGCATTTGCCTATTTTTTTTTTTTTTTTTTTTTACAAATAATAGCCTCAAATGTGATTATATTAAATAGCTGCATCTGTGGGAGCATACCCCCTTAAAAGGGGAATGTGTAGTGGTGGGGAACAGAAGGTCTGCTTTACTGCATAAAACATTATTTTGGACAAATACCTATTCATAGTTTTCACATTGCAGTTTTGTACATTCTTTTCACAGTGCAGTTTTGTGCATTCACATCATATTTTCAGCTTTCTGGGGAGAAACCTTCACTTTATTTTTGCCCCCACTGCTGGAGTTCATGTTTTGTCTGGAGCACCAGTACCTCTTAATCTCATCTTGTACCACTGCTAGCATTCTCATTGGGTAACCTTTCCATTTTCTTCTTGATCTGTTGTTGCTGTATCCCTTTCACACACATTCTTACTAGTTAATCTCTTCATCTTCTTGCTGTTAATGTATTGTTGCGATCTCCATTTTGCACTCCCTTTCTCATTGTTTAACCTCTCCATGTTCTTCCTGTTGACATGCTGTTGCTGTCTGCATTTCACATGCTCATTCTCATTGGTTAACCTTCCCATCTTCTTCTTGTTGACATGTTGTTGCTGTCTGCATTTCACACACTCATTCTCATTGGTTAACCTTCCCATCTTCTTCTTCTTGTTGACATGTTGTTGCTGTCTGCATTTCACATGCTCATTCTCATTAGTTAACCTCCCCATCTTCTTCTTGTTGATACATTGTTGCTGTCTTTCTTTCACTCTCCCCTTCTCATTGATTAACCTCTCTATCTTCTATTTGTTGAAATGCTGTCACTGCCTTCCTTTCAGCTCCAGTTCTCATTGGTATCCCTCAGTCTATAGTTGAAGCTGTACTACTGTGATGGGTATTTGGCACATCTGGATCTGTACTAGCTGAGTTCTCTTCTACCCTACAGCTGGATGTCCTACACATGTTCATATATTGCTCCATGTTGAATACAGGCATCCATACACAGCTGTAGCTTCTGTGTCATTTAAGCTTGTTTCTGCTGATACACTGCCAGTAAGTTAAAATCTTTCTACCCTTATTTGCTGCCAAGCAGTGTCTTGGAACTTGTTTTATTGAACAGTGTGTATGTTTATGATTGTTCTGCAGCCTATGACTAATATCAGCATGTTCCTCAGAGCTGCAGGATATTGTTCCAGTTAACTACAACAGATTTTACATGGAAAAAATGAAATAAGCAGAAAACCTGCAGGCTATCAGAATGCTATGTTGTTTTTCTGTTTTCAAATGCTGCTTTACTTAATATATAACTGGCAGAACCAGTTTGTTTCTGCCTTATGCTTTTAACAGTTCTTAATATGCAACCATTTCTCCATCCCTAATTAATTTCTTATAGAATTAGATACACCTTCAATGCTACAGCTATTCATGTCTACCTAAGGAAATTTGCCAGCCTATCATAGCAACCAATTTGACTTAAAAAAATCCACTACATTGTTTTGCAAGGCTGTCATATGTATATTTTAAAATATTTTAATTGCTTTTGGTTCAGTTTGCATCTCCTCCACGAAAGGTCTAGCCTGTCCTTTACATTTCAGCCATGAAAGTGAGGTTGGTTGCTATGAAAAGACAGGGTAACCCAAACAATGGTGTCTACCATCAAACTGCCACTAGCCTTTAAGTCTTCTGGAATGTTTATGAACCTAGGCACAAATACAGGCACCCTCATAAATTCCTCTTCATTTGTGAAAAGCAAGACTTTCCATTTCTCTTTCTAGCACATTACTTAGTCCACGTGGTAGTTATTTTCCTCACTTTCTTTAACAATTAGTTCAGGAACTCCTCTTTAATGTATTACGGTTTTGTGTCATATTACTTTATTAACCAGACTTGAGCATGTTTGAAGAATATAGGCTGTAACGTTAATCCCAGATTTTTCAGCACCACCATTGCTTGGAAATGCACATTTCTGCATATATCTTTGATGAATTTTTTTAACACCTAACAGGTTGTACTTCAAGAAGCTTACACCACCTTTACTTGCACTAATTTTATTTTTATTTTTTACCTCAGACTTGTGTTTGTTATGTAGCGTCTACACTGAATGCAAGATATGATTTTAATATTCAGTGCACATAGTTGTCATGTAGTTGAGCCCTCGTCATTGACAACTCACTAGCCACATCCCTTAGAAATTGATTTTTTATCTGTGTCCCTTGTTTTTTTCTTCCATTGTACAGTCCACTGGTCACGGCAAGCTGCAGGCTGCATAATTTTACTTTGGACTGTTATTCCTTCCCTAATGAGCCCTTTTAATGTTAAATTTACCTTGAAATCTACCTGTAAAAAGCATTGTTGCCAGGTAGAACTGCGATGACCCATATATCCCACTCTTTAGTGGTGATGTTATTGTTCACTTACTTCTTTTCCTGTTGTCTCCTGTATTTAAGTATTGCTCTTGTGAAGTTACTCTCTGCAACTTAATAATTTAATATTTAGTCTAAAATGCAGAGGTGGCTCTTAATTATTAATGCCATCAAGCTAGTTTTCTTCATGTTTTAGTGTCACATAACTGTTTTTTTTAGCTTATATTTCTGTTATCCATGCTGTTCATATCATATTTGAAACTACCCAAAGCTGCATACATGCTGAAACATAAATACATTTATTAAATCATTAGCCTAATTGTAGGCTTTGCTTTTAAAAGGAGGATCTACTCCATTATTAAAAATATTAATCAGAGTATTCTGCCCTTAGCTTAGTTTGAAATGCTGGTACTTTAAAACTGATGTGCAGAACATTCATTTTCTTGTTAAAAAAATGTTGTAGCTCGAAGGTCTTTAAAACAATGAGCATTTAGGAATCAGTTTATTTTCTGTTTATCCTTGCTGACTCTTTATCAGGAGTTTTGAGCATTAACTTAAGATATTGAAAGTGAATAATAAGTGTTAAGTACTTCACTTGCTGAGGCAACAAGGCTATTAGTAAGATCTGTAGGAAGTGTAATACATGACTGTTATGTAGGTAACTTCTGGGCCTACTAGTGCACACCAGCAATAAGAAAAGCAGTCACCCTGTGAAAGGTAACCGTTTCACCCTATAAACTAAGAATTTCATAGCAATAACAGATTAAACATTTAAGCACAGTACACATTGGAAAGGCTTTGGACAAAGACTTTCACGTGCCCTTAAAGATGTTTCGGAAAATTTTTCTGCACTTCTGAAAGGGGTGGTGGGACCTTGTTTAGGCAGTGATTAGTAAGCTCCAATAAGTGTTGACTGCTTCCTCAGAAATTTGTGTCATGGAAAGAGGCAGAAGAGACATTTTAAGGAGCTCCTTAACACTGTGCACATGTCCCTTGTGGAAACTTTGATGGATTGTGAACCATCATTATTGCAGTAACTACTGTTGGAGTGTGAGACCTTCTTATGTGCAGAGTTACAGGTGTGGGCAAGATCCAGCCAGAGATATTTAGTGCAGTGTATATGATTGATATAACTTAGCTAATATGCCTTTTCAGTGTTAAATGGAAGGAAAGAACAATATCTTTGGAATGGAAACTAGGGTCCACAACTATCATCTGCATCAGGCATAGTTTCACACCAACAGTTGCATGAAACTATATGTCTGAGTACACAAAAGACTTACACATGCTTGAAGTTAAAGTGGTTTTGTCAAAGGTATAACAAGGAAGTCTGAGGCCTGGAGCAACATACCACTTTGTTCCCCTGGCCCTATCCCAAACTCAACCTCCTGGCCCCTACCATTTTAGCTCCTCCCAGCAGAAAGAGCATCCCTGTAGTAATTAGCAGTGTTATTCTTCTTCTTCTTTCGGCTTTTCCCGGTTAGGGGTCGCCACAGCGGATCACCTTGTCTGCACATTGATTGGCAGTGGAGTTTTACAGTGTCGAGTTGCCAGCCCGGCGCCCAACCTTCCACAGAAGGCACACTCACACGCACACCTAGGGCCAATTTACAGTGTCCAATCCACCTGCAGCATGTCTTTGGGATGTGGGAGGAAACCGGAGCACCCAGAGGAAACCCACGCGACCACAGGGAGGACATGTAGACTCCGCACAGAAGGCACCCCAGCCAAGGATCGAATTGGAGAACCTCTAGCTGTGAGGCGACAATGCTAACCACTGCACCACCGTGGCCACCCAGTAATTAGCAGTGTTATGAAATACTTAAACTGTACTCCTATGACAGGAGCTGTGACATCAGGGAGGGGGATGTCCCGGTTGTAGCCGTGATACTTTCCACTGCAGTTTTTAGCAGCAGAGAGGGAACACAGAGTACATGAAATAGTTATGGAAAGTATTATTTGAAATGTAACACTTTTTGATTGCATTTGTGACATTCTGTTTTGCATTTTATAAGATGGACACACGTTGTTAAAATAGCATTATTTTGAAATAAGTAAACTGTACTTCTGTGACTGGAGTTGTGGTGTACGGGAGAGGGAATCCTGACAGAGCCGTGACACTGTTACACTTTATAACAATAATTAATACATACTTTTAAAACATATATGCATGCATGCACACAAACACACACACAAGCACACTCACACACACTTGCTCTTTTCAGCATTGTTATTAGCATAGCTCTGTTGGAGACACCTGTGGTATAAAGCAAGATAAATGATTTTAAATGCCTGCGGAGACATACATTTAACACCGTACAAGTGAACTGAAAAAAAAAAAAAAGAAAAAGATTGCAGTACACATTGTTACCAACAGATGGCTGTTTTGCCATTACAGACCTTGTTCTAGAATAACTGACATGGATGGGAGGAAAGGTCTGAAATGAAGCTGATACTTTTGCATTTTACACTAATTATATGATGGTTTATTTACAAGAAGTTAAGCCAAACAACTGAGTTTCCTCCTGCTTAGACTGTAGTGTCAATGCTGAGCAGTAACACTGCAAATACGTGTAAATACAGAAGTCAGAATCTGATGACAAAGAAAGACTTTTGGGGCACACTTAAACTGTGGGCAGGATTCACGAAGGCTTGCACAGAGTGTAAGAGACATGCAACACTCCATGCAAGCCTCGCGATCCAGGAACAGCCCTAAACTCCGTGTAAGAGACCAGCTAAAATGTCTCTTACACGGACTGGGCGTGGACATGCTAAATACCTCACTTGCATCCGAAAGGTATGCAAATGAGGTATATTAGTGATCCACGAAGCAGAAACCAGTCCGTGTAAGAGACGTTTTAGCTGCAGAAATGTACTCAGCTGACAACTGAGTACGTTTCTGCAAATTCCACAACAGAGCCATGTCAGCTCCAAAAAAGGTTGCATATGACTCAGGCAGCATGCCAATGGCCAAATATTTGACCATTGGCAATATAACCCGATGCCAAAATAATAAAATTATAATTTTTTTTTTTCGGCGATCGCCGATGTTTAAACCCAGCACAGCCCCGCGCAAACGGGCTGCGCTGTATAAAAACATAAAAAAGAAGGTTATAAACCCACAAATGTGGGTTTCATGCAATACATGGAATGACAATGCAGGGACCACCAGACCAAAAACAACATGGCCACCGTGTAGTGGTTGCTAAGGGGGGAAGCTGAGTCTAAGACATGTAACTAAGCATTAGTAGGCAATCTCATGTAAATGAGGGTACAGATACTGACTCTCACAGTCACATAGCAAATGAGCACAGTCTGAGTAGTGTAAGACATACATAAGGGGGAGGACTAGAGTAGGAGATAGGTGACATCACAGGGGGGAATGGTAGAAAGAAATGCAGTTCATTGGAGGCCAGTGTAACATGACAGATGACAGGCACAGATCATGGAAAGAGGTGTGCCACTAGATAAGTCATGGAAAGTCAAGAAATGGAAGGTGTACACTGTTACTTACACCAAAGTTTCTTGCTGTGCGTGCATGCGCACGTGTGCGTGCCATGAAGCGCGAGTAGGACAGTGTGCGCACGTGTAAGGCAGTCTGAGCATGTGGGAGCGTGTTGGGAGATGTTTAACACTGTTTGCGCGGGTGTGCGCACGTGTAGGGCAGTCTGAGTATGTTGGAGGCTGTTGGCAGACGTGTAAAAGTGTTTGCGCGGGTGTACGCGCGTTTTAACCCGAATAAGTAGATTCTGAACTGTGTAAGCACGTGTGCACGCGTGTAAGCCACTGTGAGCGTGTTTCTGATAGTATGCACGTTGCTCCCCCCAGAGGAAACAGAGAGGAAAAAGGAAGCAACAGAATTAATAGGAAGCTAGCAGGGATAACTGCTGAAGCTAGCAGGTGAAAACAATTAGAAGCAGGCAATTACACAGGCAGAATAGTAGCCCAGCCCAGCACTTAAAACTCTGCAAACAGTAGTGCAGGATGTTTCCCTTAAGAGACACTGCAAGACAGGAGTAAGCTAATAGAAGTGAAAACTGAAAAAGCTTCACTCAAAGCAGAAATGTTAGGGGCTGCCATAGCTGTCATAATGAGACATAGGCGACTTGCTGAGGGTGGTGACAATGCAGATGGTGCCAGACAACCCAGAGTGAGGAGACAGAGAAGAGTGTACAGGCCCAGGGTCACCTACCACGGGTTACATGAGCTGGAGATAGTAGAGTGCTATAGAGTGGACAGAGAGCTCCTGCAGCAAATTGTTGAGCTGTACAGAACCAACAGAGGGGAACCCATCCCAGTGGAAACCAAGGTATGTGTTGGCCTAAGAATACTAGCAACAGGTACCTTCCAGAGACCAACTGGCGATATGATGGGGATATCACAGGCATCAGCCTCCAGGGTACTGCACCAGTTCCTGGATGCCATGTCAGCACATGTCGGTGATCATGTATATTTCCCCAATGCCCGTGAGGTATTGGCCAGCAATATGCGTCTCTTCCAGCAAATAGCGGAATACCCTGAGGTACTGGGTGCAATAGACTGCACGAACATACGCATCAAAGCACCAGCCGGTGAGTGGGGTAGGGCCTACATTAACCGCAAGGGCTTCCCCTCCATCAACTGCCAGGTTGTGTGTGATGAATGTGTGTGCTGGCTGCCCTGGGAGTTACCACGATTCCCACATCTGGCATTTGACGCAGCTGTACCAGACATTTGCCAATGGGGACATCCCACACAGATACCTAGTGGGGGATGCAGGTTATGCACTGGAGCCGTGGCTGATGACACCCATCAGAAACGCACACACACCTGAACAGGAACGCCATAATGAGGCACACGCACAAACACGTAATGTAATAGAGTGTGTGTTTGGGCTGCTCAAGTCACGGTTCCGGTGTCTGGACACATCTGGTGGAGCCTTGCAGTACACACCAACTACATGTACCCAAATTGTCATGGTATGTGCTATACTACATAATATGATCTTGCGAAAACAGCTGCAGCAGGACCAGCATAGGGCCGGACCAAACAGCCCCCCACCATTGCCAAGGCCATCACAGGCAGAGCGTGACTCAGAGGAGGAATAACCTGAGCCTGCCCCAGTAGGCAGAAGGAGGCATGCCCAGTATGCCCTGGCCTTGGCAAAGAGGCAAGGCATAGCACATACACTAGCTCAGTAGGAACCCTGGGAATGATACCCCCTCTGACTCACTCAAATAATAACATGGATGCCTAAAATGACATGACCTGCTCACAAACATGTACAGGGAAGTGTAATATGCGCATCCGACAGAGGCAGCCCTGCAGCACCACCTGAGGCATGAATGCTATGTGTTAAGTAATGTAACACCATGTACTATATGCACACCTGAGCACCCTGACTAACATCCACCCTCACCAAGCATGAAGCCACAAAATGACGAAGGGATGATCAAGTGCAATAACTAGCTGAAGTAATGCAGTTAGTCAAAGGGGAGCCACTGTGTTTCAGGCTGGCAAGACATGCGGAGCTTGACATGATGCACCACCTGCTAGGGGTGGCGTGCACCTATCATGCCATGCCCCATGGATACCGGCAAAGGCTGTCAGTACCCACAGCATGCCCTAAATAGGTAAGTCTCAAAACACAAACCCACCTTCATAGGTTCTACAAGGGTTTGGAACCTAGATGTAATGCTACCCAATGACAGATGTATAAACAGCAAGATGTGTGCAGTGTAAACGCACACAGTATGGAGAATGTAGATACCAGTCCTGTAATAGAGAACTGGGTCAAGGCTCAGCACCCTAACACTACCAGGTCACACCTCATACTGTGCTGTACAGCCGCAAAACATGGAACAAGCTACAAAAGGAGGGTGACTAGCAAGAAATGGCAAGGATAACCACACCCCCATGATGGTACCACAACAAGAAGCAGCATAGATTAGCCATGGTCAAATACCAATGGCTAAAACCGCCTCCCAGTATATAGCCTGCTGCAGACTACTGTCATAATACAAGGAACTGCACCTGGCCTATGTCAGAATACATGAATATATCAAGCCCCCCCAAACCACATTATATTGCTTGACTGAAAATACCCAGGCATACACTGGGAGCATTGTACTAGCACCAACACAGTAGGAGAAAATTACCCAGATTCCATCAACCAAAATGCCCAGGAACAATATACCACTCCCACAAGAGGGGTAAGCATACTGGATGTGATAATCAGCAACATGTGTACTGGATGGCAAGATGAGAAGTGTACCCCTCACTGGTAAGACCAGACCATAGAGTAATCACACTGGATATACACATCCTGACCCCAGTCCCTGGCCAGAATACCACAGTGAAAAACATGTGTAAAGCATAGGTTGCAGCCCTCAAAACCGATGTTGAATCCACAAAAGGCCCTGTGCAAGTGCAGAATATGGGACACACCACAGAACATGTTATACAGGCATTCCATGAACACAGCCAGGAATGCTTGGAGTATGCAATCACAAATAACAACAACACACAATGCCATACATGTAGGCATCAGGCATGCTGGCCTCCAGCCATTACCAAACCATGCAAGAGAATGAGGAAGCTACCACATGATAGAGCAAACATAAAAAGGGAAGTAATCACTGACCAGTAGTATGGCAACAACATATGTCCACACATACAATCCAGTAAGTCCAGCCAAAACAAGTAGAATCTGTGAATCCAGAGGCAATGTGGCACCAGTACCAAGTACACAGACAACCACAACACCCCCCAATAAATACAAATATATGTGATAGATGCATCCATGTATCCAAACCAGAGGTTGAGCTCCACCAACTCAGTACTGTCAAAACTAGTCAGGAGGAGAAGGTAACCACATACACCACAAACCCAGTCCCACATAGACCTACCACAACTGTAAACCAAACACATAAACACAAACAAATATTCCCGTTGGCCTTAATTACAAACACACCACACCAACAGAAGCCTCCAAAGTAGATCACATGCAACCACAACCTTCAAACATATCACATGCAACGAATAGTACGCAAAGCTGGTGTGCCAAACAGTCACAGGCCAGAAGGAGAAACAACATGCCTGATACAGTCGTAATAGGTGTCTGTATAGGTAGACACACTGCTGTCCCACTCACCAGACTGAACAAGGGAAAGGGTAGAGTATGCTGCTTGTAGACTGCCACAAAATGCCACATAACACAAGTACGCAGGTCACCCCAAAGCAAGCAGAAATATGATGCACTCAGTGTCCATGCTGGTGTGAATTACCTGAGATGTACCTCCCTGGTCAACATCAAAAGAGACATGGATGGTCCCTCTGAGTATGTACCCCAGGGCGGGATGACACTGGCTGTGTGCAGCATCCAACCCTCACCAAGAATGATGCCACAGTACAAACACAGAATGCTCATGTTTAACAGCTGGCACAGTTACAGCTGTCAGTCCAAGAGGGTGTAATGTGTGTCTGCTTGAGATGACAAGCATGACAAGCCATGCTGCTGTTCCAGGGATGGCTTGCAGCTGTTACCCATGTGCATCTGGATACTGGATAAGGCCTTTGCCACCTCCATAGAGCCGTATGTAGGCAAGGCCAAAAAGACTACCCACTACCCTAGAAAACATAAGTGGTAGGAAACATAAGGGTAATGCTGACCAATGCCAGATGTGTAAACTCAATATGCATGCCCCTGAGGCACTTCCCATTATGGAGAACATTGATGTCTGTGCAGTGACAGAAGCCTGCTGCAAGCCTAGTGATAGCACACCAGCACTACTAGGTTATACCACATATCATGTGTTATGGCCCCAACACCTGCACCAAAACATCAAAGGAGGGGGAGTATCCATATGCAGCACAGACACCCATATTGCCAGGTAACTGACAATGCGCAAAGCAGCGGACACCACCCATGTGCACATAACTGTAGTCAAAACTGCTGTACAGTCTGTAGCATGCGACAGACCACACTCTCACACACAAGAACTCCACCCAGACATCCGAAGACACTGGACAGTATGAATGTCCCACCAAATACCAGACAAGGTACACACAAATTACCACATAGGTGTCAAACCATTATGTATGCAAGGAGTAATCAGGGATCTAGGGACACAGGTCGACATTAATCTGTCATGTGACACCCACAATGCCAATGTGGCTATGAAGACTGTTGATACTGGACACCATATCATGAAAGGATTCACATCAACATCAACAGAGGTCACTGTGCCGCTGTACTGTTCCCTTACCAGACCCATAATCTAGTACAATGACTCATATGGGATGTACCATGTGACGTGACACCTGCAGCGGTTCGAAGACCTCATAGTTACCCCACCAACAGGATAAAGGGTGTGAAATATATGTCATATGCTGCCTGGCTGTAGACACCCCAGCTGACTGCAGTCACACACTGCCTACACAGAGGCATTGTATGTCTGTTGTACAAGGCCATGTCCAACACAGGAGTAATGGACATGCTACACCACAGGAAATCAAAGCCATTGGAGCTGTGAGAGTCACAGATGTCAGCCTCAACACATAATGAAATAAGATGTGCTGGAGGAACAGATACATAACCCATAGGCTCCCCACACCCAGAAACAGGATCCCAATCCATGGTAGGCAGAGCCCCTCACTGACACCCCTCAACAGGAATATTGCCAAGTGGATGGATGACCGTACATGTATACTGGGGGTCCTCACTGTGTCACGACCAGACAGAGGCACAGTGAAGAACCTCATAAATGGCCATAATTGAACATAGCAAGGGGTGGCGAAAGACACACACACTCTGGCTAGGCTTACTAATGGCCTAGGGTGTATAGCCTAGTATGAACCTATGAAGATACAAAACGTACAGGACACTAAGGATAATCACAAGGCTTACCCAACTGATGGTAGGAACCATGTTGGGTATCCACAGATATGCTCCGAATCACACAGATATTACAAACAACATACCAAACACACACACATATTGCTAACATACAACCTGTCAGGTGTAGTGCAAACACCCCCCCACGAGTGCAAAATACCTATCCCAGCAGACTGATGGTCCCCTGACATTGCAGATGCTGAGGTAACAGCCATCATCTGCAAAGCAGAACACACAGCAGTAAAGGTATGTGATGGTGCCCTGTGCTGAGGCCAACATGGACTCCAAGAATAATGGAATGCCAAATCACACTACTGCCCAATGTCAGCCTTATCACAGGATATGTACCCAAAGAGCAGTGTACAACAACAGTGGTCCATCACAACAAAGGTGTTGCCTGAATGGATACTCCAAACTACCACCCCAGGATCCTGACAAGCTTGTTGTGCACAGCTATGGAAAGGATCAGTATATACCACAGACAGAAGGCTATTGTGGACCTACTGATACTGGACCCTACACAGTGTGGCTGTTGTAACTGCAGAACCTGCCCCTAAACATGTCTGACCCATCTGAAGCAGTCATTAAGGTCATTGATGAGGGCAATGTGGTCCACACAGCGTAGCTGGACCGTGCACATGCTTCTAGACAATACCGTACGAGTTCAGTATGGATATGTTCACCAGCTTAATATATATACCCCTATGTCAGTAGAGGGGTTGCAAACCAGACCAAGGACAGAACTGACATGGTCAGACATGCCGCATCCATGTCAGACTACAAAGCGGATATGAGTGGCATCCCACAAGGCCTGGTCTTGGCCCCCACCCCGTTCTGTATATATGTCCCATAGGTATAGGCCAACATGGAAGGACTGTGACTGAGCATGTATGCAGAGGAGTACAAACAGCCCACCATATCCGACCCGCAGCTGACACAAGCAACCCACAAAAGGGCCACCTACAAACAGACAACTGTAGCCATAGCCATGTCAGCAAGCTAATTGCATAACTGTGTATAGACAACCACCGTGGATATACAGTAAGTGCCCACAAATTACCACACAGGTGTTAACCCATGAGGTACCTAACATGTAATGTGAGACCTGGGTACAAAAGGTGATAAATATCCTGCACTGGACAAACATGTGGCTGTAGTGTTCACAGAAACATGTACCATATACCCACCCAAACATGAAGGTTGGCAGATGTAGATAAGGGGAACTCACTGTGGCTCTGCAGCCATCCTCCATCAGTGTCACAACTGACTACAATAGCCCCTGTGGGATATACCGCAGCAGACACCTCCATCAACTGTAAAGTCCACAACAGTACCCCACCAGGGGTAGCAAAGAGCATGAACAGATGCCATGTGTTGCCTGAGTAAACAAACTTCAGCCCCACAAACAGCCATCCTTCCCAGCTACAGGAAAGCTGTGCCTGATGTATGAAGTCATGTCCAACCTGGAATGAATGAACATGTTGCACCTTGTACAATCTGAATGGCAGTGAGCTATGCACATGAGAGACCTGAACCCCAGCACTGACATACATAGGACAAGCTGTACAGAATGATCCATAACACAGAAGGCACCCCCACTCTTCAGTAAACTCCTGGTACAGGTCAGCCAGAGAGCCACATATCGACACCCCTCAAGAGGCATCCTGATGAGTGTATGGGAGATGGTAGGCTAACCCTGGGTATCACTGTTATGTCAGAGGTAGATGGAGGCACAGTATACTAAGCATGACATATGTCATGGCAAACTCCAGTTACAATGTGTGTCGAAGGACAAACACACCCTGTGACTAGCATCAGAAATGGCCTAGGGAACATCGCTAGTGTTTGCCAATGTCCACCCATGTTGTGGAATACACTAGCAATGTTGGATGAGCCTGGTGTAGGTAGTCCATATCTGAACATATTGCAACATGGTCATATGTGCACAACTTGCCCCTACACAGTCTGTTGTGCCCACTATGAAGGTGTCAAGCAGTCATAGGACTAAGGCCCAGGATACTGTCCACCACAGTGAAAGTACTGAACTAGTACACTATACGGTACTACAGTGTTAGGTCATTATGAAAGTATGTTGAGAACTGTCTGCAAAGTATCCCATGCAATCCCTGCAGGCACAGTATAATCCCTGTTGTGGCAGACACAAAGCAGTTGGCCAGTTAGTACACAACATGACACCCAACACACAACCATAAATGTGCGATATTGTTGAAGTTCACACACACCCAAATATGTGGTGGACTTCAGAGTGCAACATATGGAAAGCTCACACTGGGCATGCTCGCACACTTTGATAAATGAGGCATATGTCAGACAACATGCCATGGAAAGGCTGAACTGGGCATGCTCACACACTTAGGCCATATCTCCATTTAGCAGTTGGCCACATATATCTGGTATTTGTACGTGTCACTCCAGGAACCAACCACAACACAGCAGTCAGCCCAGTGCACACAGTAAATGACCACAGAGACATAAGTGATATAGTGGATCGCCATCATATGCAAACATCTTCCACAGATACACAAGTTGGTCATAGGAACAGGGAATGCTATGGCAATAAAGACCTGCAAACAGTAGAACAGCACAACACATATTGTGCATCCGACAATTGAACATATGGGTGTAGAGGTCAATACTAGGCTTCCTGCCCTAGGGAATGACAGCTCAGCCAGAGTGTGCTTGGCATCTGCATCCCCAGGATAGTAGGCTACTGTGCCAGTGTAAAGTAGGTCACAGAAGGCAACATTTGAGGCTAGTGAGCTGTGCCTCTGTCAAGCAGGGGCACCGTGGAGGTCTCAGGGATTGAATGTGCTAAGCCACAGCCATGTTGTCGGTGTGTGCTGTGAGAGGGTTGCTAAGGATCTCTGACAGCAGGTGTCCTTCAATAACAGACTGAGGGGAGCCCTATCTGCATTCTCTGGACGATTCCACTGTCAACACTGTGTTGTAATGAGTATGTGTGAATGAAGTGCCGTGCCGGAACTGTCCACAGATGTCTTCCCCCTGTGGGCTACAGCTCTGCAATGTATTAGGTCACTCTGTCTGTTGTACAGCGCATATATGGCTGGTGTACAGCTGACAGGTGTCTTGTTGTGGAGCAGTCATGGGTATATGTGGGATAGCATGAACAATGCAAACTGTACACATGCTCATAGAATGCAATTGTCAAGGATTATGCTGAGTGGCCAGTATAGTCCTCCAGCATGGGTCCTCTGAAGTCGTCTACCCCAGTCTACACAAGTGTAGAGTCTGCTTGTGCTAAACACAGTTTGTGTGCAGTGACAACCTTGCCTGGGGGTGAAGATGGGATATGGATGTCCAGGGAAAGGTGGGTATGGTCAGATATCAACAATGGTGGTCTACCTCTGGTGTGGAACAGTGAGTACCCACGTTGCAGATGGACAGGTGCAATATGTATTCACCCATGTGGCTGTGGTGTGTGGTTCTGCCATAGCACATGGATCCACAAATTGTAGTGGCTGTAGGGTAAAGTGGTAGAGGCCTGAGTAGTTCTCACACACAATATGCCTGTACCTGATGTTAACAACTGGAATGGTGTATGTGAACACCTGCATATCCTGGCACTGTTCCCAGGGAAGCTAAGTGTGTGTCCTGGATGTGGGTGTGGTGTTCTGTACTGGTTGTGTTGTGTGTTACAGGTCCTGTGGTCCCAAAGCATGGTATAGAACATAACCTGCCAGTGCGATGTGCATATCTGACCCTGACGTAGGTGGCTGCAAATGCATATATATGCTATCCCCCACCTGACAGGTAGTACTACATCTACATACCTCTGCAGAAATAAAGATGTCAGCACCCTATAAATACTACAGGTGCAGAACAGATGCCCAGTAATTCAGATAGTGCGCTCTGCTAATGCGTCTCCCTCAAGTGTCATAATATAGTTAGGTAGGGGTTCGAATCCTGCAAATGCTGTGTGTGTGTGTGTGTGTGTGTGTGTGTGTGTGTGTGTGTGTGTGTGTGTGTGTGTGTGTGTGTGAAAGGCTGTGAGAGGGAAATGTCCCTTTTGGCAACTGGGAAAACACACTACAGGATGCACATTCCCCTTTCTAAACACTGATGATGTCAGCACCCTATAAGTACAGCAGGTGAAGGAAAACCACCCAGTAATGCGAATAGCGCGCTCCGCTAATGCGTCCGTCTAGAGTGTCATAGTTAGGTAGTGGTTTGAATCCTGCAAATGGCAAGTGTGTGTGTTTGGATGAAGGGGGTTAGTGTGTGTGCAATTATGTGTGAGGGAAATGTCCCTTTTGGCAACTGGGAGAACACACTACAGGATGCACACTCCCCTTTCTAAACACAGATGATGTCAGCACCCTATAAGTACAGCAGGAGAAGGAAAGCCTCCCACAAATGCGAATTGCATGCTCTGCTAATGCGTCCATCTCAAGTGTCATAACATAGTTAGGTAGTGGTTTGAATCCTGCAAATGGCAAGTGTGTGTGTTTGGATGAGGGGGGTTAGTGTGTGTGCAATTTTGTGTGAGGGAAATATCCCTTTTGGCAACTGGGAGAACACACTACAGGATGCACACTCCCCTTTCTAAACACAGATGATGTCAGCACCCTATAAGTACAGCAGGAGAAGGGAAGCCTCCCAGTAATGCGAATAGCGCGCTCTACTAATGCGTCCGTCTTGAGTGTCATAACATAGTTAGGTAGTGGTTTGAATCCTGCAAATGGCAAGTGTGTGTGTTTGGATGAGGGGGGTTAGTGTGTGTGCAATTTTGTGTGAGGTAAATGCCCCTTTTGGCAACTGGGAGAACACACTACAGGATGCACATTCCCCTTTCTAAACACAGATGATGTCAGCACCCTATAAGTACAGCAGGAGAAGGGAAGCCTCCCAGTAATGCGAATAGTGCACTCTGATAATGCATCTCTCCTGAGTATCGTAATGTAGTTAGGTAGTAGTTTGAAACCTGTAAATGGCATGTGTGTGTGTTTGGATGTGGGACGTTTGTGTGTGTGTGAATTTCCGTATGAAAAACATGTTAGTTTTGGCAATCAGGAGATTACACTACCTGATGCACATTACCCTTTCAAAATACTGATGTTGTCAGCATCCTATAAGTACAGCCAGAGAAGAGGGACTATCTAGTAAACCGAATAGTGCGCTTTGCTAATGCGTCTCTCTCACGTGTCATGACTTAGTTAGGTAGGGGAATGAATCCTGCAAACAGCAAGTGTGCGTGTGTGTGGGGGTAGTAGGGTGTGTGTAATTGCAAGTGTGAGAGAACAGATCCCTATGGCAAATACTACAATACACCAGATGCTGCATACTCCCCCAGTAAACACAGGGGATGTCACCACACTATCAGCACAGCCAAACAGGGCTAGTTGGCTAGTAATGCCAATAGTGCGCTCTGCTACTGTGTCTATTACCATTGTCAGAGTACAGATAGGTATGTTTTGGTAACCCACAACTGCCACGTGTGGTTGTGTCACACAGTATGACCTTGTGTGGGTCTTTGTACATAACAATGCATGCCATTGCCTAAACCAGCAATGGCATTGCACACATGATGTGTGTGACACATACACATAAATACCTGTGACCTGCAGTAGTTACCATGTCTGACACATGCCTCGAGTGGATAAATGGTATTTGCAATGTATACCAATATGACTGTGTCTTACTGTGCAGGGTCTGCACGTGGTATGTCTCTATACAGTGTGGGTGTATATGGTGAAATACCTACAGCAGGGGATACACATCTGGTCTGGGCCATATAGTGTACATGTAGTCAATGTACAGGTGCTGCATGTTCCCACCTGTTGTGGTAGTGGTAACATGTCATTCCACTGCAATTCAGTGACCACATGCTGTGAACCCTTAAACTAGTGTGTTGTAGCTACAGTAATGCTCACGCACAATGTTTGGCTGGATGCAGTCCAGCCATATAAACACAGTTCTTGAGACTGTCATATTGCCAGTGTTGTTATGGAGGATAGGTGGTCTTCCTGTGTATGGGAGGGTTGTGTGTGCCAGGCTATGAACCAGATGGCAGTCTGACACACTGTTAGCTGCACATGATTAGGCCCTGATGCTTTGTGCTGTGCCAACAACCTGGAGGTGTGTGTATCTGTGGTACCTTGGGATACCACCCCCCTGTCCATGTGTGTTACATGTGTAGGGGACGACAGGCATGGTATGGGGCATAATCTGTCAGTGATGGGTAACACCTGTGAGCCATGAATCAGGAATCTGGTACTGCACAGACATTGCAGTTCACTGTGCTGAGGACAGTGTCTGGTGCATGCATCTTCCGGTGTACACTGCTGTTGTTGTGTAGCAGCACTGTTAGTGTCCTAACCTGTGTGATACCCATGGAGGTGGCTATGTAAACCATGTCCTGCAGCATAAGGCAGTATGTGTGTACCAAGGAGCTTTGCCATTATACATTGGGCCATGGGTGTCATGTGCAAGATGACCCTTGCACATCATTGTGGCTTCCCTAGCATGTAAGCACACATTGACAGCCAGCGGATACCCTATGAATGACAGTGGAGGCTGAGCATAATGTAGACATACAACACCCTTCCCACATATAGTGGTAGCATACCTGGTAAGGGTATGTTGGCAACCAAGATCAGGCTCATACTGGCCTGTGCCACATGCTGAGAGATCCATTTTATGTTCCCTATCATGTAGTCCAGGGAGGTATGTCTCAGGCAGCCATACTGGCATGGTCAATGAGTGAGTCATGTGTCCATGCCTCTGACTGACCTGTATGCATGTGTTTTGTGGTGGACCATAGTGCCCCAGAGGCATGTCACTGTGACCTTCACCAGATACAGCCTGTTGAGTGGGACCCCAGTGCAGCACACAAGACAGGTACCTGACATGTCTGTAGCAGGTGTGTTGTGTAGCCCTACAGGCTGTGAGTGTGTGGCACAGGGGATGTGTGTGCCATGTGTGGCATGTGCTCTGCTCCAACAGTACATATGCCTGTGTGCCAGCTGCGGAGGTGTGTGATGCTCAAGCAGGATGCTATTCTGAGTCCCCACGTATGGCCCAGTGTGTTCAGCATGCTGTCAGTGCGTGTCAATGGCTGACTTGTATTGTAGTCACTGTAATATATTTTATTTATTTATTTATTTATCCTACATTTGTTGACCGGGATAGTCCGACTGGATGCATGTCCATTTCCAGGGGAGGCCCGGGGAGAAAAGCTACGAGGGTAAGCAGATACAGCATTACATAATACCAGCATTACATATTACAAACAGATTATTTACAGAGATTACATAAGTAAGCAAGTTAAACATGTTCCACAGGTTAATGTTAATCCTGAGCACAAGTCAGGATTAAATTAAATTACACAGTAAACTGGTTCACAGATTTTACACATTCGAGTTAGCCAGGCTTGATACATTGACATAGCCAGTTAAGTGACAAATGTTGTTTGAGTCTAGTGTTAAATTGACCTAAGGTGGAAAGTAGGGTAATATCAGCTGGAAGTGAGTTCCAAGATCTACTTACAGAGTTTGCAAAGAGAGAATCATCGGCTGTGTTATTAAATTTGCTAGTCTAAATTAGTAGTTTGTTAGAGGATCGAAGCGGTCTAGGATTGTTATAGGGGGTGATAATATTTGAAGTGCAGGAGTATTGTCTGGATTATAGAGGATTTTATAGGCCATAATCAATTGGTTATACTGTATTAGGCTGGGTATTGCAAGCCAACCAAGCTGATTTAGATTGATGCAATGATGTGTCCTAAAAGGCAGTCCAGTGGCAAACCTGACAGTGTGGTTGTAGCAAATTGAGTGTTTGTTAAGGACAGTCTTGTTCATATTTGAGAGTAGAGGGGATGCTACAGAAGGTTTGAAACAAGGTGTGAGCAAGCTATGGCACCTTTAGCTGGAGGGGCTAGGAAGGCTTTAATTCTGTAAAGTAACCCTAGTTTTCTATTGATGGCTTTGATAATTTGGTTAACATGTAGGTCACATTTGAGATTATTGTCTATGATGACACCTAATAGTTTAGTAGATGGGTCAGCGGAGATTATTGTGCCAACAGTTGATGTTATGGTAATGGTGAAAGCGGTAGACCTACGTGTTGGTGAAATAACAGCAGTTTAGTTAATTTGGGATTTCGGATCAGACGATGTTCAAAAAGCCAGTTTTCTTTTGTATTAAAGGTGGTCTGGGTAGCTGACCATACCTCTACTGGAGATTTGGCTGAGCAGATCAGAGTAGAGTCTTCAGCATATTGGATACAGCTGACATTTGGGATGACAGTATAAAGGTTGTTAATGAAGATGGAGAACAGCAAGGGCCCTAGTATAGAGCCTTGTGGTACTCTGAGGGTGTTAGGTAGAAGGTTAGAGAGTTTGTTCTGCCAGAGGCCAGCCTGCTGTCGACCATGCAGGTAGGATTGAAACCATTGGAAGGCTCCAGTATCTAGACAGAATGTTTGCAGGGTGTGGATTACAAGTTGGTGATCAACCATATCGTATGCCTTGGAAAGATCCAAAAAGAGGGCTGACGATATATAATTAGTGTTGCAAGTATGGTTTATGGTGTTAGTAAAGGCTAGGAGGCCTGAAGTAGTGCTGTGATGAGGACGGAAGCCATGCTGAGTGTCTGCCATAAGGCGATTTTGGATTAGGTGGTGCATGAATTGTTTATGACTAATGTTTCCATAATCTTTGCAAGTGGAGAGAGTATAGCTATTGGCCTATAATTGGAGAATTCAGTAGAGCTGCCTCCATTGTGAAGTGGGATTACATATGACATTTTCCAGATGGTGGGAAATTTAGATTCTACCATGGTTCGTTTGATTACCTTTGAGACGGGGTAAGCAATAGCATCATCTGATTTTGATAGGTACTCGGCAGGGAGTTGATCAGCAGAAAGTGTAGTGGGTTTCATTGTTTCAATCAAGGTACGGAGAAGTGAAGTGGTGACTGGTTGGCAGCTGAACGCTAGTAGGTTTCTAGGGGTGCTACTTTCAGAACCAGGGGAGCTAGGAGGTAGATGGCTAGCTAGGGCCTGAAATGTCTCAGTAAAGAATTGGTCAAAACTATCAGGAACATCTTCAGGGGTATTATCAATAGTAGCAGCAGGGATTGGGGTTGCCGTTTGTCCAGGATGTAGTATATATGACATGCCACCTGACAGGGTACGGCATTACTGGGTTCAGAGAGCCCAGTCCCCAGATTGGCTGTGTGGTGGCATCCAACACATGTGTTGTACGTTCCTGGCCAAGGGTGATGGCTGACTGCATACATGTGGCAGCTGTGACATTGACACATGACTCACATAAACCACAACTGGACCATAGAGGTGATTCACAGGTTACCTTTGCACATGCTACCCTAGTAGTGTGATTGCCATGGTGAGTACCAACACATAGGGCCAATGGGGAACAACATACTGAAGGTGTGTATGTGTGGGTGTACCGCTACTGTTTCATAGCACTGGCATATATGACTGCACACGTGGGTAAATGCCAGGTAAGACATGTGCAATGTGTCACAGGCAATGTACATGCGTACAGGACAGACAGTGACGTTCTGTCATGTGTAAAGTTGACATATGTATCGTACGCTATGCAGATGTCACTAGGGGTCTACAGAAGCACTGTAACTCTGCATTGCAGGTGTAAGCAGTGTTCCAGGGAACCCCAAGTGAACATGCATGCAAACAAAGCTACAGTAAACAGGGCTGGAAGTAGTGCATTGTACAATAAAGAAGGAGTAACAATAGCAGTAAGTAACAATGCAAATATGTAGGCACTATCCACATGTACCCAGGAATACACAGCGCAGATGCCCATGGTAGAACTGATATTATGTCATAGTTATTTGTGATTATCAACAACCTTCACATAGCAGTCCCGGAAGCCACCTGTATTCAATATGCCGATGATTCCACACTTATATGCTCTGCTTACTCCACCTCTGACCTCCACTACATAATCCAAAAAGTATTTAACATGGTTGAAGAATGGTTCCTAAAACGTTGCCTTCTTTTGAATGCCAAAAAAACTAAACTTCTACTATTTCCACCTACCAGTAGGTCCTCTCCTATTGATCTCTCTATTGTATCTAGCAAAGGCACCCTGATTACTCCTGAACAATCTACCAAACTTTTAGGAGTCACAATCGACAACAACCTCACCTGTGATATGCACATTAACAACACCATACAAGCAGTGAACAGAAAAATTGGTTCCTTATACAGAATCAAACCTTTCCTTACTCCTCAGGCCAGAACCACCATTGCCCAGTCTCACTTCATCTCTACATTTCTCTATGCTTCACCAATTTATACTAATCTAAAAAGAACTAACCTCCAAAAAATTTCTCACGCCTATAACAATATTGCCAGGTTTGCTACCAGCAATCCATGCATGACACACCATTGTCTTAATCTTAAGCAGCTCAACTGGCTTGAATTACCTAGCTTGCTAACATTTTCCCAACTCATCATTGCTCACAAAATCTTTTATCAACCTAAAAATACTCCTATTCTTGCTAACCTTATCACCCCTTATACTAATCTAACTTCACTACGCTCTTCAAGTAGATTACTTGTCTGTACTACGAAGTCTAATAACTTGTCAGGTGATAGCATTTTCTCAAACACTGTTGGCAAACATTGGAACCTTCTACCTACAGACCTAACTCTACTACCATCTCTTTCTCTCTTTAAACTAAGACTCAAACTTCACCTAAAATCACACTGGTTGTGCCCCTGCACAAACCCTGACTAAATTGCTTACCTCTTTCACTTCTATCTTCCTACTTCCTTTGGTCCACTTTCACCCTTTTACCCCTCTTATGTATATAACTCCTCTCCTATTTTTGCTTTCTAACTTTTTCTTTCTTCAACCTACTTCTACTATAACCTTCCTATAATGCTTCTTTATACTAAGGTTTGCATGTAATTGCAATGTTTACAAGTATATTATACCTTCTTTAGTAGACTACCCTTAAACGATTTTCATTATGCTACATTTACTAAGAGTAGTTCATCTTCTGTAAAAAAAAAAAAAATTAATCAATTTTTTCTATATTTTTTTTTTGGTTTCAATGTTTTTATGTAACAATTACTACTGTTTATATTTGTTTTCTGTAAATCCTCTATTAATCTTTTAATGTTTTTTAATGTTTTTCTGGAGCTTTTCTCCCCGGGCCTCTACTGAAAATGGACATGTATCCAGTTAGACTAGCCCGGTCAACAAATGTAAAATAAAAATAAATAAATAAAATAAAATAAGATTTGGATTACATTGGTACTGCACCCATATCTACATGTGCGAACATCCACATGGCATAGTCGTTGTGGGCAACTTGACACCATTACTGTACATGTCCACCATTGCATATCACTACTTGAGTTAGCTTTCCCCCTGTGCTACCCATGTATGTGGCTATCTTTTGACAACCTTACCACCGGCATGCAATTATGTGCAGCTGTTATACTTTGGTATGTACTATGGGTGCAGATAAAAATTCAGGACATTCATACAGTTACTGCAGCAGGCATGCTGGGATAAACACACAGTCATAGCAGCACACTGTACTGTTACCAACATGATACTACTAATACACTTCTATGTAGTCACCCTGTGCATCAGCAACGTGTTTACCTGTTCCCGCAATGATGTTGGAGATTGCAGGAGGTGGCACAGTGTCATCATATGCACAGGGTGTGGATTAGGTATGCCGGAGTCAGCCACTGATACCACCAATTGACATGTGTGTGTATGTGTGTTGGTGAGGGGCAGCAGTACAGGGTGGGGCAGTGTTGGTGCAGTGTGTGCGTGTATGTGGTCACCCTAGGTGTTAACATTTCGCATGTGTGTATGCACGCACACAGTTCCACCTCATGGCTGCCATATGCAGGGGTTTGTGGACAGCCACAGACTGCACCTGGCAGGTCATACAGATCAGTGTCTGTGGGCATGGACACGGTACCTGTGCCTGGCAGGGGTGCTACGGACCGTATCTAGTACTAAGCCAGACTGGGTACTGTCATCAGAAGCGGGAGTGTGTTGACTGGACACAGGTCCCTGTTGGGACTGTCCAGAACTACGTGCACGTGGTCTCCTGGGGCGTTCTGATGACAGCACAGACCCAGCATTGCTGGGGCTGCTTCTGGCACTATGGGGGCGTGCGCAAGCCTGTTGTCGTCCGCGCCGACTGCCAGCTGCTGCTGTTGCCGGCATACAGCCACATCGATGCCGCAAACGCCCACCATTTCCCTGGCTCATGGACATCTGGTTGTGGAACTGCTGTAATATGTCCCCACAATGTCTGTCTATGACATCGGTGAAATTACGGATAGCATCCGCAATGTCACGCATACTGTCTGTCATGGCTGTGCAACATGCTCTCAGCTCCCTCAGACCCTGTCTGGTGTACCTTTCCATACGCGACTGTGCCTGCATGACAGTCCGAAACATAGCTGAGGTTGACAGACCTCTTTGGGCACGTCGGCCAGAGGCAGTACGCCCACGGATGCTCCCACGAGAACCCATGGGCAACTGTCTGTGTGGTACCATCGGAGGACCCTGCCCATGGCTGCTGTGTGGGGATGCATGTGCCACAGGTACCACATTACCCTTGTCTATGTCCACTGTATCCTGTCCATTACCTAGGGACAATGGTGACAAAGGATGTACTGGCAGGATGACTGTGCGCAATGATGGGGTTGACAGCTGTGTACTGTCAGTTGGCTGACCAATGGCGGACCCTGACACACCTTCCTGTACCATTACACAAACATCATCATTACCAGTACCCGTGGCACAGGATTCAGGTTTCCTGCTGCAGGTCACCAGAGCAGCACCAGAACCTGTGGGAGGAAGACAGGAAACACAGTTTACATTCTCCACATTGTTACCAGTGATGCACTTTTACACACATGCACACATGCACACATGGACACTGGCACACATGCACACATGGACACAGGCACACATGCAGACATGTAGACGTGGACACATGCGCACATGCAGACATGCACACAGGCACACATGCAGACATGCACACATGCAGACATGCACACGTGGACACATGCACACGTGGACACATGCACACATGCACACATGCACACATGGTCACATGCACACATGGGCACATGCACACATGCACACATGCACACGTGGTCACGTGTACACATGCACACATGCACATGTGGACACTGGCACACATGCACACATGCACACATGCACACGTGGACACAGGCACACATGCACACATGGACACAGGCACACCTGCACACATGCACACATGCACACATGGGCACAGGCACACATGCACACATGCACACATGCACACCCCGCAGTATACACACAGAGCACTACTGAGTTACACTACTGTTACTAGCATTATCAGGACTATTATAGGTTATGTTAAACACACTCACCAGCATGGATGGCCTGCCTTGCTGTAACCCTGGAGGGACCTGCAGAAATGATGAGATTAATGTCAGTGGGCACAACTGTGCCATTGATATTGCATATGATACAGTGTACAGAACAGTCAAGTGTACATATGGCATATTACCTGCACGCTCCATGTCGTGCTGCTGTGTGGAACCAGCCTCCATCATAATGCAGGTGTACTGCTGCTGGTGATCCAGGGCTGGAGCCACAACACTTAGGAGTAGCCCCTCCAGTCTGGTGAGGGGGGGGTGTGGCCACCTCACCTCCTGTGGCAACCTGTTGCCTGTAGATATCTGATGCACGCTGATGGACACTTCGGATTAAATCACTGCAGTGATGTCGTACCTGCTCATATGTCCTGTTATGCGTGCCAATATAATTTACCCTACGAACAAGGTCTTGCCACAGTGCAGCCCTCTCCTGCTGATTCTGACTGGTGCGGGAAAACAGGATGTCATACTCCCACACCAGGCTCTGGTGGATCTCCTCGTCTTCCGCTACAGAGTAGGCGGGATTACGCTGACCCGCCATCTCCCTGGAAGAGAACACAAACAGGATATCAGCAGACTATGTCAGCAATATATGGCACACATACTATACATGATACTCATGTGTAGTGATATACTACTACTCCCATATGTTGCATGTGTGTGTGTCGTGGTGGATACACAGGTACATGGCCAGATATCAGTGCTCAGCCAACACCTGTGCAACAATAAATGCCACATTCCACACAACATAGTAGCATGCCCCATCGGTCAGCACACACTGACAGGTCCAATGCGCAACCTCACTCTGGGGGTTCATCACAAGGTACTGTATGTGGGACGCCGTCCACTACTGTGATGTGGACAGAAGTTACTCAGCCTGGATATACATATCACGCCACCACCACCAGCACAGTAGACTACTTTGATATGTATGTCATTAGACAGTTATTCACTTGCTGGGACTGAGATGGTATTCATGCAGCACACTGGGCCACTGGAAGCCACAAGCCACACTGCTGACCCCTTTGCAAATGCTTACCATGGACATGCCACAGATTGCATGGAACTTGCACACACATTTGTAACCCAGACCCTATGCACAAAGGTTAGGCATCCTATCCAGTGGACCCCAGACAGAGGCAGATTGTATAACAATAGCAGGAGGCTACTGCAGGACAGAGCACATTCACATTAAGGGAAGGCATTTGTGGTCGCACTGGTACTACGCTACGGTCCGTCATAACAACGGCCATGGCCTACTCTGGGAGGGAAATGGCCACAAACACTATGGATGACCACAAGGCCTTCTTCAGTTATGTTACACATATGGACCACATGCCTCAGATATGCTCTGTGTTAATACACACCTACTTAACATTCACCAAACACACGGATATTGCCAACAGTCTTGCAGACATGTTCAGTGCACGTATCCCCCCTCCTTCTCCCCCACCAGTTGAAATATTTATCACAGTTGTATGTAACCTCCCTATCATCTCACATGTCCAGGTGAGGGCCGCCCTCGGCAGAGCAGAACACACAGCATCACTGTGACCTCATGGTATCCCTGGATGTGTGCTACCTGCACTCTGAGAGGACATACAACCGCATATAACACTGATAATTTATCTTGGCCATACTACAGGATATGTACCTGGACAGTGGCATACAGCGACAGTGGTCCCACACCACTAAGGAGGCACCTCGACTGACCCTGGGAACTACCACATCATATGCATAACCAGCCTGGTCTGCTAAGCTATGGAATTATGCAGTATGGAATGCATATGCAGTGATATCGGGTACCTGCAGACACTTGTTCCCAGCCAGTGTACCTTTGTGATGGGCTGATCGTGCCTTTTGAACCTGGCTGACCTTTCAAAGCAGTCACTACAGCCATTGCTGGGGGCAACGCACAGACAACTGCTGCCAAGATCATGGCCTAAGACTGATTGACATGTAATGTATGGTCATCCCCTTTTGGTGGAACTACATACACACAACATATCACATGGACATACCTATAGATACAGACCTATGACACATTTGGAGGGTTCACAGTATGCACACTATTAACCTGCTACATTGCATTACCTGTGTTTGTCGCAGCTGGTTGCATTACCACTGCTTCTGCTTGCTGCTGCTACTGTCACTGCTGACAGCTTCGGGTGACAGAGTCACAGTGTATAATTTTTTTTTTTTTGGTTTTCTCTCTCTCTCTCTCTCACTTTTCTCTCTCCCTCTGCTTCCAGACAATGTAATGAATGTATTGCATGTGTGGAGTGTTAGTACTGGATGCTTTTGTAGGTATCTGCATAGGTCCATGTGATGGCCTCTGCACCAATTGTAAGCCAGCATTTGCTAATTGCATACAGCCAGTTGTGTACTGATTGCAGTTCTCGCTGTGATTTCAAGTCAGTGCTATAAAAGGGTATGTGGGATAGGCGTTGCCCTTTCAGATTGTAAGGGCGGGGACCATGCTGGTATGCTGTGGACAGTGTTCTGTGAGTGTAAAGGTTAGTATCTCTCTCATGATTCAGGCTGTGTTGTAGATTCACATTTCTCCATTCCTCTGTCATGTTCCCTGTAGTAAGTGTGTATGCACAATGGCTCCTACAACTATATATAGATATTTATATATATATATATATATATATATATATATATATATATATATATATATATATATATATATATATATATATATGTACATATACATACATTTATATATGTACTTTAACTGACATTATTATCTACAAACTACCAACTAGCATGGCTGTTTGTGTTCACACAGTACTATTGTGGGAATCCAGTAGTTTTGACAGTAATTCTACATGACATGCTTTGGGTACTACACATCCTATATTCCCTTTACATTCATCCCTACTATTACATGTTATATTTATTTTAGCACAATGTTCTTCTATACGAGTCATGACTTAGTGGTAGGTCATACAGAGTAGTGTTTCCAAGGTCCTGGGTTTGGGACTGACAGTGGGATTTTATTTTGCTTTTGAACTGAGTACAGGACTTGTCAATCAAAGTGACTAAGGCACTTTTAAGCAGTTGTAACCGGGTTAGCACTGGTTTGCGTGGAGCTCACGCATGCGCACTGGCGGTTAGCTCCGTGCACACACGCGCACACCCGCTTACAACCGCTTAACAGTGCTTACTCTGGCTCACACCCGCGCTATTTTCTTTGAAAGAAAAGAAAATGGGGAGACAGGAAAGCAGTGAAAAAGGGGTCACAAAGAGGGTAAGACAGTAGGGAAACAAGCTTGGGATTTGCAGGAGGGATGTAGCTAAGGCCCATAGCTGCCCATTTCTTCATCAGCAACAGCTGTGCATATGTATGTAATTTGGTGTGACATTTGAGACCTTCCACCCCTGAGAGAGGTGTCAGGACAACAATAATACTTGTTGTACAGCCAGTTGTAATTGATAGATTCCATGTTCAGCAGACATGTGTGCGGAATGGGCAGCAATGTATGGGGCGTAATTTTTTTGTGGGTACAGAGTGCCCTTTTTTTTTTTTTTTTGCAGGTGAGAGTGGTATGTCAGGTGAAGGAAGTCGGTACAGCTGGGGAGGTAGGTTGGGTAGGTAAACAGACAAGACAAACAAGACACATACAGGGGCGGTGTATGACACGTGTGGGGGGGTTACACAATTGACGGGGACAGAGGTTTGGATATCCAGAGCCCATGAGCCTACAGATGGCAACAGTGGAACTGATATCCCCACCCATAGGCAGTTGCCACTGTTCCTTCACTGCCCAGGATGGGGCTGTGCTGGGGGCTGTGTAGGCCGGGCAACAGGCATGCCCGTTAGTTGTGCCACCCGTGCCTCAAGCTGGAGTAGGGACTCGAGAACAGAGTCCTGAATCTCCCTACGCACCACAGTCCAGACGCTACGGAGGGTGAGTGGTGGTTCTCCTCCGGCCACACTTGTAGAGGGGGGGCGAGCCCCATCCCCTGCAGCGCTTCCACCCGCAGGTGGCACAGAGCCACCGGAGGAGGGTCCGGACTCGGCACTAGTGCCAGGTGCACTCGCCAGCTGAGGTGGGAGAGATTGGTCCGCTGGAACCTGCCTTCCCTGTCGTCCTATGTTTTGCATTATGTCATGACAGTTTGGCTTAGTGACATATAATACCATTCACAATTAGTTGTAACAGCATGCATTAGTATTCCCATTAACCAAACACCCAGATATTCACACCATTGAACAGCGTGCATAACACATGCATAATTTGAACAGAGATACACAGTCCAACAACATGCAGGGTTAATTGATGGCAACAGGCCATCAGGTTTGGCTGTATGAACAGGGCAGATGCATCAACGGACATGCAAATATGTATGACCCAACAAGACAAACGTCCAGGGGTGTTAATTGTGATTGCACATACCATTTTCACGTGGAATGATTTATATGTGGTTATAGGGTGGGGTGAAGAAAATAATATTAACACCTTCAAATACCAATACATATGCTGTACATTTCTAATAGCTACAGATATATACACACTACTGTTCTAACTACAGTTTCCTATATGATAACTATTTCAACTTGGTGATAGGACTGTTACTGCAACATCAATATACATTTTATTGTTCTTCATACACATTCATATCTAGCTTTGTTCAGCTACATCATCCTGCTACATTTGCTTTATATAGCTGTAGACAAGTGTGGATGTTTGGTATATCAGACAATCATCCTATCTGCATATTGCAGACTGAGAGCAACATATCCAGATTTTGGGATACACATTCCAGATGCAGCAACACTTTGAACAGATTTCACTGTTTGGTTTTGATTCTCACATGCATTTCATTCTGTCTTGACTGCAGTATACTTTATTCAGGGGTTATTACTACTGTATTGTTGGATTCATGACACTTTCTCACACTCTCTCACTTGCTTTCATTTTACTATTCAGGATGGTACTTACTTCTAGGCTTTATTGACATGTTTTACCTGTAGTTATTACAATCCTTTCCAGCAGTCTCACTTCTGTCATGTTTCAGTATTTCAACAGGGATATATTTCACACGTGATTTCATCATCTTCTGCGGCTATACTTTTCAGCCTGCTGCAGGTTGTGTACTATTTTCTTATAGGTGGGGCATTTTTATTTCAGAATTTATGTCAGACAGTTTCATTTTTCAGTTTAACTTACAGGCTGAAACATACTTTTGTAATCAAGCAATACTTGCAGACATTTTCACACTGTTACTTGCACATTTTATTCCTTAGTGACTACACTGCACTCTTTTGCTGACTGTCATACTTTTATATTTCTTTACAGTTACTGGTAGTGGATTACTGACCTGCCTGGTGGCGCAACCGCACCAGCCTATCGCCATAGGCTCTGCGGTTCGCAGAACGGACACCTGCAGCTGTAATATAAATGAAGTAATATTGGAATACACATCTCCATAATATCAGCTAGTTTAATTTCTTACATACATAATTAAATGTAACTTACTCAATAGTGGGGCATTGGGTGTTTGCCGGGCCTCCTGGATCCAGAGGTTCAGTTGGTCCTGCTTGCATCTCTTCAGGTCCGCATGGTGGTGACGGACCTGCTCACCAGTCCTTGGAATCCCTGTGGCACTGGTGAGATCATGAGCCAACCGGTCCCACGCCTCAGCCCTGTATGCTCCCCAGAGGACCTGGCCCTGCATGAGTTGGGCCTCATGATTGTGGACTAGGAGCCAGACCATGTACCTGGACTCCTCAATGCCCCACCTCTGTGCTCGAAAGCAACTACCCTCTCCTACTCCTGTCATTCTGCCTGCAGTTCAGTTCTACAATCGTTTATGCTGTGTATTCCCACCTATGGGGCTTATATAGTCCGTTTTTCCCGCACATATCTGTGATTGGCCATTTTGGAATTGTATCAACTTCAGTAAACCTGCATTGTCATGCTCCAGTTTGTATTCATTCCTATATATTAGCTATTATTGCATTTCTAGGTACTGCTATCATGGCTTAGTGGTTTGGTACCTTGACTATGGTGTATAGTATCCTGGGTTCGAACCTGGCCACTGCTTTTTATTTTTCATGACTGTCTAGACATGCTGAGGGGTGTGTCTGTGTAAAGGCAGTTTTGATACGGCTTGCTCAACGTTGCCCGTCGGTTAGCTTGTTTGCGTGGTGCGCAGCTCCGCGCAAACGGGGTACGCTGATTTAAACCTCATTTGGCTATCAGCACGCATATTACGCTTAGCTCAGTTAGAGGCACATAGATTTAGCATTTTAAACCACTGCTCAGCTACGGGCACTCATTTTGCACCAGTTAAACCACTGCTCACGTACGGGCAGATGCACTCACCCTGTTAAACTGTAGCTCAGCTATGGGCGCATCTGGCATTTTTTATTCTTTTGTTACTTCACATTTCTTCAATATAAATGGGCTATTTCATTACATTTTACATAAAATGTGGTTTTATGTGTACATATTTGTCAGGGACTTGTTTCGTGCTTATTTTGCTAAAAATAAAAATTGGTGTTGTGGGGGCTCAAACCATGAATGCCTGCTCTTCAGCCAACATCTCTACCGCTACGCTATTGCTTCCTGGCTTATTTTGCATATTTAGTTCTTATATGCTTTCCCACTGACTGCTAACTGTAGCTGTGCTACGGGCACGCCCGCGCAAACGAGCGCACTCACGGTTAAACATTTTTACAATTTAAAAAAAATATATAACATGTTTATTTATATGTTTTCTGTTCATAGTCTGTGGGGGCATGTGTTGTGTTGTGTTTATTCACATTTCCGTGGACTCTGTCGTGGGTGTTTACTTTGGGCACTTTTCCTCTTCTGGGGGCGTGTCCGCTTACAGGGCTCAGCCTATGGACACGCCCCCTACTGTCTTTCACGGACCGTGTTAGCCTTAGGTGTGATTCAGCATGCTCTCATGAATATGCAAAGCATGCTGACATCACTCCATTTAACTGCAGCCTCCGTGTATGAGTTATAACTCTTACACGGAGGCTTCGTGAATCCTGCCCTGTGTTTTTCCCTTTTTGGGTCGAGCAACTTTTCTACACTTCCAGCATATATAAAGTTTTGTAGCTTTATTTTTTGTCTCTTTTCTGCCCTTTTCAATATTAAATATTCATGATAAAGCAAATCAGAAGACAAATGTTTAATGCCATGCTGGATACAAAAGTGAGCACTATATTTTATCTGTACAATTATCTTTAAATGGCCATTGGACTCATCATAGAGTTTGTTTTGCTAATACTGCAAACACTTCAGTAACATAGCTTGGTGTCTAGAGAATAATGTGTGGATGTTGTCTAATTTGAGAAGGATCCCCATGAAAAAATGTCAAACTCTTAAGTTGGTTGACAGATATGCTGTTGTCGTTGTTGTAAAACTAATGACCATAGTTCTGTCTTAGATAATGGGCAGTTTACATTGTATATACGTTCTAGCAGAAGCTCTCCACTCATGGCCTGCATCTATCTCATATTATAGTAAGTGGATGATTTCTAATAGAATGTTCTTCTGTAAACTCGACAGAACTAGACAGCCATGTGAAAACATGTATTAAGCATTATTCAATTAGAAGCCAGCCATTGGCTATGTTATGCAGTAATGGTGCCTCCTGCAGACTGATGCCTAGAGGAGGTGCCCTGTTCTTCCTGCACTTCCTATGACTTTTGAATTTTGTACTTTAGAGAACTACTGTGGTGGTGGTGCTGCGGTAGCATTGTTGCCTCACATTAAGACATTGTCCTGTTCGATTCTCAGCTAGAGCATCTTCTGTGTGGGGACATGCGTGAATGGGCGTACCTTCATTGAAGGTTGTGCATCAGAGCTGTCAACTCGGCATGTAAAAATCTACTGCCAGTCATTAGAGGACCAGAGTTCCACTGTGGCGACCCCTAACCAGGAAAAGCTGAAAGACACAACAACAACAGATAAAAATAACATTTGCAGAGCAACCAGCCCCTCCTACACATTTACGTTACTGTTTACTCTGCTTGGTTACTCCAGCTTGGAGAAATGATGTGCTCCTTCTTTCAAATGCTACATCATTGTAGTATACTTTCCTAATTAAGTTCAAGACTGCAAATTTCACTTTTGTGAGTAGGAAACAAGCAAGCATAGGTGGACACAGTATAAATAATAAACTTGGTTTTGAGTATCTGAAGTAAAGTTAGCAATCTGGGTGTAGTAGTCTGTGTCTTTAAGAAAGGGGAGAACCAGATAGGTTATTAGGTTGCTAATAGGTTACTAAAATTGCAATCCTTGTCCTCCCAAAAATCCTACGATGGGATGGTGGAGAGCAGTGTCCAAGTGCCAAGAGAAGAAATTCGTACTCTGAAAGAACATTCTGTATTGTAGATCAGTCCTTTGCTCCTATGCATTTTTGGAGGAGGTCATGTGGACTTGCTAATCAAGCTGACAGTTGTTTTATGTATTTGATGAGGCTTATAATTTTGGTGATATGTTGGACCCCATCCAAGAAACATTCATCACTGAAGTTGCAGTGGTTGAGATGAGAATCTTCACTCCTAAATCAGAAACCTTTGTGCTGTCCCAGAAAACAATCTTTAAAAATAAAACAAAAATATCTGCAGTTTAAATAATTATAACAAATCAGACATAATATAAAAATGTTGGTTAAGAGTTGATTCAAGGTGACGACCCACCACTGGACCAGTAATCAAGGAGCCTCAATCCTCGTCACTGGCACCAATGTGGGACGTACACTGGGAGGATGACAAGGTACACACAGTATTTCCACATGCAGCTCTCTGCAGCAAGTGCAATTTCTCTTAAGAGCACACACAGACAACAGTCAGTCTGAAGCTGGTTTCTCCATCTTTTTCCAGATCCCCAATAAGACTCCCATCTGGCACAGCTATAGAGTTGAGATCTTAGCTGAGTGGCCAAGCCAAGACCTCCAGCACCCTCTCTGTCCAACCAGTGCTTCTGGTCCCTGCCCAAGTAGCTGACACACACACTCATTGAGGTTTGATTTGCACACACACACACACACACACACACACACACACACACACACACACACACACACACACACACACACACACTCTATTAGCTATGCCCCCATTTGCCCAGACTGTAAGGTAGTTATCACTGCCACCAGCCAGCTCCTTATTAGCTACTTTAAGGCCGTTAACAAAGGGTGTCCAATCCTACTGTGTAATGTTACTATCAATACAAATGGTAGTTTGACCAAGAGCAAGGGTGTTAGGAGTGGCCCACAGTGTCACCAAATAAATATGCAAGTACTCTCAGAACTTAAGTATCTCTAGATAGAGCAGCCACAATAAAAAGGTTTAAATATATTTAACAATAAGTAACAGAAAAAGACATTACTAAATATATATATTTACAGTGACATCAGAGTTCTAAACCACAGGAAGTTTTTAAAACAACATTGCAGGACAGTCTCAAATAAATAAAGAAAACATATTAGGTTCATAGGTAGGTACTAGGCTATCAGCCCTGGGGCCTATACAAGCCCAGCCAAAAAGGTACCCTGGCTTTTGCCATCCAAGACAATTATTTTCCTGTGCCACTGTTGAACAGATCCACAGAGGTGATCCCCGGGGTGAATTTCCTATTTCCCATCCAATCATCAAGGTTTTTCTTGAAGAGTGTTAATGAGGAGCTTTGTTTGATATAGATAGGTAGTTTATTCTAGAGTATGGGAAGTCTGTGGGACAGGAATCTATCCCTCCGGCATGTTCTGTTTATTGTGGTGATAAGGTTTAGGTCCCTAGAGCGTGTAGCTCGGAGGAATTGGGATTTCTTTAAGTGGAGCATGTCCAACAGCTCTGGGTTTGACAAAGCTTTGTATGTTAGGCAGAGATCACCTCTGAGTAGACGATATGTGACGGAGTAAAGCTGGAGTTTTTTGGGACAGTCTGCGTACGGCATCTGTTTGAGGCCGGTAATCCTCTTTGTGATGTATTTCTGTGGCCTTTCCAGTTGTTGTAGATGTCTTGTGAGGTACATACCAAAAGGGGCGTTGTACTCTATAATGGGTCTAATGAGTGATGAGTAGAGGGGAACGATGACCTCTTTTTTTCTGGATGAGAAACCTTTTGTGATGAGGTGTGCCACGTAGAAGGATTTCCTGACTACTGTGGTGATGTGATTATCAAAGGAGAGACTACTGTCCACCTGTGTCCCAAGTTCTCTTATCACACTTTCGGCGTTAAATATACTACCACCTATGTTGTAGTTCATGGGTACAGAGTTTTTACCAAAGGGGATGCCAATGCACTTTTTGGCATTGAGCTTGAGGCCATGGCTTTGAAACCAGGCATCTGTCTCAGTGAGGCCCTTTTGTAGGATGCCCACATTGTTAGGAGTTTTGATTATGGCTCCTAGTTTGCAGTAATCTGCGGACTTCGTTAGCCAAAGACCTTCTCTGTTAGCCTGTACTTCAGAGAAGTAGATACCAAACAGGAGGGGACTCAGGACTTAACCCTGTGGTACTCCACTTGTCACTGGTCTGAAGTTGGATTTGGAGTCTGCTACTTTCACAGTGTGGGTTCTGTCAGTGAGCCAGTTGCCAACCCATCTTGTGACATAGGGATTTATACCTAGTTTAGTGAGTTTATCTATAATTATCTATAATCTAAACTATACTTCACTATATTCCTGATTATACCCTAGTTAACTTACTTAAGAGCAAGGCAGATGTGGTGAATGGATCTTGTAGTTGTTGTCAGGTCCAAAATAAAAAACAGAATGTTGTCCCTCACTAAGAGACTTCTTAAATTAATATCTCAAATATTCCTGCTGGGGTAGCTTGCAGAATTACATAATTTCTTGTCATCTGACTCTATCCCAGGTGACACCCCCACTTCTGAAACCTAGCATTATTTAGCATCTACCTATGAAAATACCATAGACCTCATATTTTTTTGACAGATGGTAGAAGTCATAAAACAATTGCATCCCTCCACATTTCAAAACTAGTAATTATTTCACCTTAAAGACAATAGAGAAAGCTCCCTAGTACAGATATTGTGTCTCCTTGCTGCATTGAAACTGAAATATACCATCTTTTATTGTGTAGCCCTAAAGTAATTTAATTTCAGCTATTTTTCTGAAGGTAACCTCCTGTATTTCAATTTCCACTGTAAAAATATACATTTAAATGGTTACAATAATGCATGTACATTTGTGTTCTTTTCCAGTAGGGTACACTGTGGATACATTTCAAGCACTTTACAAAAACCTTTTCAACACATACACTTCTGTACCAGCAGTTTGATGTACACATGACACACAGTTCTAATACATTTGTAACACAAGCATCTTATATGAATCGTGTTGATATTCACAAATGACTTATAATTATTTACAAAATTTCAGATAGCTGTGCTGGCAGTATCCCCCTTTGTCACACAAGGTATATGACAATCATTTAATATTTAGAGAAATTTTAGACACTTGGTAGAGAAACTAAAGGTAAGTTAGTCTAATACAAACAGGAACTTCAGTATGAAGTGAGGGGAAAAACAGGCTTAAGGTATGTTTAGAGAGAAAGAAAGGGAAGAGAATTAGCTGTAAGGAAGTAAGTAAAACAGGGGGAGTAGGGATATAGTTTATCCTGATTTTGAGCAAGAAGAGATAGATTTTAGCTAGGAAGTCATTCAGAGTGGTTTTGAAAGATGGAAGGGATGGTATAGCCTGATGGATACAGGTAAGGAGTGCCACGCCTTTGCAACCTTGTATGAATATAGATAATGCCCAACAGATCTGCCAGATTTGTAGGCAGACTCGAGGTTTTGGTCACTGGATTGGAATGATCGACTGGGAACATAATTGTGTAGAATGTATTTTAGTCCTGGTCAGGCAGATGGGTGTAAAGGGGAATATGTCATATAAAATGGAATGCAATTTTAGTGACTGATACCTATTAGACAGGTAGCTTTTGAACCACAGAAAGGTGGGCTGAGAAGACACCTAATGAGGACATTTGAAGTAGGAGTTTGCCGTGACAAACTATGTTGAAAGCTTTAGACAAGTCTAGAAATAAGGAAGAGACTAGTTTGCCATTATCTCTAGCTTTATTGATGGTATCTATATAGGTTAGTAGGGCAGTGCTAGTTCTATGGGAAGGATGGAAACCATGCTGTGTAGGGGATTGGAGTTCTTCTTCAGGAGATAGTCTAGCAATTGTTTTTGAAAACATTTTTCAAGTGCAAGTGTGCACTGCTTAACATCCAAACACATTTACATCTATACTGTACTAAGTGGACATAAATGTCATCAGCCATTATGCAGATGGATGATAAGCAAAGCACAATATTAAGTATAGGGTGTTCACTTAACGTCTGCGCTGCTTAACATTCTATGGAATAAAGCCCGTCCCTCACATTAAGCCATGCATACCTGTATTTTGGAGAGTGGAGATAAGATTGCTATAGGTCTAAAGTTATTAATGTCTGTTGAATTTCCTCCTTTGTGCAGAGGGATAATATGTGACTTTTTCCAGAGAGGGAGAGAGGTAACGTGGGATTCCTGATCAGACCTATTTATAAGGACTGAGACAAGATAGGCAGTGCTATGCGCTGCTATTTTTAGATACTCACTTGGAAGGTCATCGGCCAAAGAAGAAAACAGTTTAAGTTTGTTTAGGAGTAGTTTTATATAGAATGTTGGCACAGATTTGAAGGTGAACGGGGGTGTGGTGACTAGTGGCTGTTGGGCGGGTAAGGGATTAGATGTTGAGGAATCCTTTGTGAGAGATGCTATACTGTCTATAAAATAAGAGTTGAACTGTATTGCACTTTCAAGTGGTGAGTTAGCTGGAGAGGGGTGTGGGTTGAATTTTTGTCCAGGATGGAAGATTTCCTTAATGGATGTTCAGAATGTTTTAGGGTTGTGTTTATCATTCTTCTGAAAGTTATTACAGTATAGATGCTCTTCGTGTTTCACTGTTGCAGTCATTACATTAGGGTTATCTGCTGGCAAGTTGCCCTCAGTCGGCCTGATTAACAAAGTCTTGGGTCCTGCGTCGGTTGCTGTCCCTTCTTCCATGACATCAGGTTGTCAGGGGTATAAAACATGCAGCCGATGCCATTACATCAGTCTTTCTTGCCGTGCGGTGCCCAAAGCAGAAGCAGTTCGCAAGTGCCGGTCAGCCGACTCCAGAAATTTTCATTTTCGAGTTTCAGAACCGAAGTCTTCAACTTAAAGCTAAGTGCCCTGTTGGGGAAACTTTTTCTTGCTCCTTACCGATGTCAGTAAAAGTTAATAATTGCATTACTTGTGGAAAGCATATACCTCATAAAAATTTTAATTTGTACTGTATTCCTTGCCTAGGCCCGACCACACCGTACCTTGTTGTCAGTTTTATGCTTTATTTAATCAGCACACTATCCGTCATTGGTATATATTTGATGCTAAATATTTTAGTTCTTGGTTTAATTATCCAGAAATGTCATCGGTTAGCCATCCCGACTACTGGAATTCTGAAAAAACTAAAAGATAAAGACAGAGACAGGCTGCCGAGGTCCAAAACTACCGACGATGCTTCTCCTAAGCCAGTCGCCAGTTCACCGAAACTCAGTGTGGCACTTTTGCAGCCCCTGATACCCACTACTTCTGATTCGCAGGCCTCTACTGAGACCCATTCGGAGACTGGTATGCCGCAAGATACTTCAACTATGGAACCAGGGATGTCTCTAACTTGGATGGGTCTGGAGCCGCTGTGCAGGCACTGGCTTCTGAGGGTGTATGCAGGCCTACAGACTTGCATATTAAATCGACACCGCCTTCATTACTAAGGCCTAAATATCGATCCATGTCTAAAAAAACCGACGCCCAAGCCACATGCTCAGGCCCCTATGCTTAAAAAACAAATGATAAAAATGGCTGAAGATCTAATTACTCTAAATAGGGGTAGTCACCCCCCCCCCCTCCAAGAGGCCTAGGGCTGAGCATCATTATGAATCTTCTGACCAGGATTCTGTTTCTTCTGACTCTTCTGATGACTTGGATTTGTCCATACCTACTTATGAGGATTCTGATGCAGAGGATTCCATTCCCTCTGCTTCCCCTCCTGAGGATTTTTCTTTCCACTGGGAAATCCAGGAATTTTCTGATTCAAAAATGAGGCTTAGGGATTTCCTTCTTCTACCTCAGCATAGGCCTCTGGCTATTCCTCCTGTACTAGACATTGTTGATGTGATCTCGGAATCCTGTTTGTCCCCTGATTCCCTGCCTCCGGCTCATAGTAAACCTGACAGATACTACAGGGTTCCTGATTCCCACAAGTTCCTTTTCAAAAATCCTGTTGCAGATCCAGAGACTATTTCTCAGGGGCCCAAGGGCATTAAGGCTTCTACTGCTAAAAATCCTACACCTTCTGATAGAGACTCCAGGGCGATGGATAGATGGGGTAAAAAGGTTTATAGTTCTGCAACCTTGGCAATCAGAGCTTTAAACTGCCAATTTCATATGTTAAAATATCAATAGCATATTATTGGACTGCTTAAACAGAAAATGATGTTGATTCCTGACTGTGTGGAAAATAAAGATTTACAGGATTTAATGCATTCTGCTGAACAAGTTGGAAAACATACTTTACAATGTGGTTTTGATTCTTTAGAGGCCTCTTGCAGGGCTGCTGTTACTGGGTCTGTGCTTAGAAGGCATGCTTGGCTTAAAGAGCAATCTTTGCCTGATCATGTTAAAGCTAAATTGTTGGATGCTCCTTTAAATCAGGACCGCCTGTTTGGCAACAAGGCTGAAGAAGTTCTTAAAAAGATGGAAGATAAAGCTAAATCTATGCAAATTGTTAAAGATTTTTTACAAGTGCAACCTCCAAGATTTAGTAGACACTGGCCTACTAAGAATTGTTTTTTTCCAGTCCCTTCCAGATCCTCTCAAGCCAAACCCAGACACAGCAAAAACCCCAGGTTTCAGTCCCAGGGGACTCTCAGAACTAAGCAGTTGGGGGGCCTACACTTCCAAATATGGAAATAACAAGACACCCCCCCATGGTAAACAGTCTCAATGACTTCCTTTTAAAACTCCCAAGCACTTTTCTTTTGACCGCCCCTTTGGGGGGAAAGATTGCTCTTCATGCAAAGAACTGGGAACTCATAACCCAGAACAAATGGGTTTTAAATATAGTGTCCCAGGGATACAGATTTCATTTCCACACATTGCCAACACCAAACGGGTGGCCAGACCTGCCCCCAAGTCAGTGGGCAGAGGCTCAAAAATAAGTACTTTCCCTCTTAAGCATGGGGGCTATTCAACTGGTACCAGAAGAAAAAAATGGACAAGGTTTCTACTCCAGGCTTTTTCTGGTACCCAGAAAAGACAAATTATGGCATCCAATCATGGACCTGTCTACTCTAAACACCTTTCTGGAGATTCCAAAATTCAAGATGCTGACTCTTTACCAATTACTTCTGATGCTAGGCAAAGACACCTGGTTGGCAACTCTAGATTTAAAAGAAGCATACCTGCACATCCCAATCAGGGAATCTTGCAGAAGATACCTACGCTTCACATTATCAGTTCTCTGCACTGCCCTTTGGCTTGTCTACTGCGCCCAGGGTATTCACAAAGTGCCTGGCTCCAGTTATTGCATTTTGCAGGCAAAGAAATATTCAAATATATCCATACCTGGATGATTGTCTAATTCAGGCAGAAAACCAGGGCATATTTTAAATCATCTGGCATTTGTAAAAAGGGTTCTACCTTGTCTGGGGTACACCATAAACAAAAAGAAATCACAACTGGTACCCTGTCAACAAATTACATTCCTGGGTGCAAGCTTAAATACAACTGCCCAGATGGCTTTCCTCATACCAGAAAAGCAAATTCATTTGGTAACTTACTTCAAACAAGTGGCCACAAAATCCCTGCTATCTGCAAGACAAATACTGCAAGCCTTGGGGTTCATGGCCTCCTGCATTCTTCTAATCCCATATGCAAGACTGCATATGAGGAAACTACAGTGGTATCTAAAAAGTCTATGGAGTTAATATTATCACAGCCTGGAAACAATGATTCGTATCATACCTTGCCTACGCCTGGAGTTCCTATGGTGGGCAGAAGCCTGCCACCAAAACAAGGGACTGCCATTCACACTACCCCCTGCCACCCAAACCCTAACTACAGATGCATCGGACTATGCATGGGGAGCTCACCTGGCAGGGAAGTGCATTCAGGGCAAATGGAACCCAAATCAAATGCACCTACCTTTCAATAAAAAAGAAATGTTAGCTGTACAGAATTCTCTGACAGCCTTCAAGGACTACATTCTTCCAGGACAACTAATGGTAAAGACGGACAACACCATGGTTATGTGGCACAGAAACAAGCAGAGGGGTACACATTCCTACCCCCCCTGTAGACTAGCCATGCCATTGTGGCACACAGCCTTGAGCTACCAAGTGCACCTACAAGCTCAATTCCTGCCAGGAAAATTGAATACACTGGCAGACGGACTAAGCAGAAACCTCATGGACCCACATGAATGGAAACTGGAATCAAGGATTTTTAACATGTTGACAAGCGAATGGGGGAGCCCAGACATAGATTTATTTGCCTCCCCCCAGAACTACCAGTTGGACAAGTTTTGCACAAGGACTCCCCACAAACAAGCTTGGAAAGTGGATGCTCTGTCCTTCAGCTGGAAAACCTATCAGTCTACGCTTTCCCCTCACTGCCTCTGCTCTCCAAAGTTCCACTAAAAGTCAAACAGGACAAACCAAGGATGATCTTAATTGCTCCAGACTGGCTGTGCCAACACTGGTACCCCCTCCTGCGCAGTGTGCCACAGTTATCTCCATGGCACCTGCCTCAGACCCCTTCCCTGCTGTCTCAGCAGGAGAACCAAATTCTGCAATCTCAGCTTCCAATATTGAACCTTGCAGCCTGGCTAATCACTTAAATTCACCCTTATCATTCCTCAGCAAACCTGTGATGGATATTATCTTGGAGGCAAGGAGACCTACTACTAGAAAATCTTATGCTGACAAATGGAAAAGATTCTGTGCCTGGAACCAATCTCAAGGGATGAGCACAGCAGCACCCAATTTACCTCAGATTTTGCAATACTTAACTGAGATGCTTCACAAGGGCCTGTCTTTTTCCTCCATTAAAATCCACGCCTCAGCTATTTCAGCTCATTATAACACAGAACCTCCCCTCTTCTCTCATTCTCTGCACAAGCAGTATCTCAGAGGGGCAAAAAACTTGAGACCACCCAGGAGAACTCCAACCCCTGCCTGGGACCTTAACTTTGTTTTGGAGAAACTCAGTCTACCTCCTTTCGAGCCAGCTGCTACTGCAGACTTAAAATTTCCTTCTTGGAAAACATCCTTCCTTTTAACAATCACTTCAGCTAAAAGGATATCTGAATTACAGGCCCTTATGGCAGTGGAGCCTTTCATCATCTTTCATGCGGACAGGGTATCTCTCAGGACCAATCCATACTTCATGCCCAAGGTGGTTTCCAGTGTGGCTCTTAATGTCTATTCATTTGCCAACCTTCTTTCCCAATCCACAGAACAAAGGGGAATGGATTCTGTATTCCTTGGATGTGCACAGACATCTTAGATTCTACTTGGACAGGACTAAACCTCGAAGAAAATCTGAATAATTGCTGGTAGCATTTGCTGCAGGGGCAGAGGGGAAGGCTATTTCAAAACAAACAATTTCTAAATGGATAAGCCATTGTATTCATTTATGCTATAAGCACCATGGAAGACCTATCCCCCAGGGGATCAGATCTCACTCCACCAGAGCTGCATCTACTTCTGCAGCCTTTCTCAGAGGTGTTCCTACCAGAGACATCCTAGAAGCTGCTACCTGGAGCTTTGTACATACTTTCTCCAAGCATTATCATTTACCAATTTTCTCTAAATCCAGAGCTGGCTTTGCCACTGCTGTCTTGCAGGGCCTTATAGCTGGCTCTAATGCTGTATAAACACTCCTCCCAACCATAGCTTTGGGAATCTACCCAAAGGTAATGACTGCGACTGTGATACATGAAGAACATAGTACAGTTGTGTACACTTACCATAAATGTAGATGTTCAAGTGTATTCACTGTTGCAGTCCTGGTTACCCTCCCCCCAGCCCCCTAACTTTTTCTGGCTATACCTCTACTTTCCTTTACTATGCTTAAAAGCCTTTTTGGTGTATTTGCTTTTTGTTGAAGATACACCTTTGCCTTTGTGTTTTTATGTTTATTTGTTCCCCATTAGGGGGACACCTGACATCTGGGGCAAGAAAAACTGATGTAATGGCATCGGCTGCATGTTTTATACCCCTGATGACCTGACATCATGGAAGAAGGGACAGCAACTGACGCAGGACCCAAGACTTTGTTAATCAGGCAGACTGAGGGCAACCTGCCAGCAGATTACCCTAATGTAATGACTGCAACAGTGAATACACTCAAACATCTACATTTATGGTAAGTTTACACAACTGTACTTTTTTTGTCTTAATTTATTTACTTTTCAGTCCAATTGTGAAGCATTCTGACGTTCTCAAGATATTGAGGTGTTTTATATTTCTGCAGCTCTTTCCATGCTTTTTTCTCTATCCTGCATTAGTATTCTACTCTTTTTGGATAGCCAAATTACATTATTCATTCTCTTCCTTTTAGGAAGTGCAAGGCTATTTAGGATATATAAAAAAGTTGTATATTCAATTACAGCATTGTCTAAGGGGAGGATTTTTAGCAAGTTCCAGTTGATTGTGTAGTAATGAACATATCTGGGTTAAACTTGGAAAGGTCACATGTTGTTTTATAACTATGCTGTTTGACTGGACGTGTGAGATGTCTAGTCATATACATTGGGAGATGATTATTGAGAGAGTCTGACTTTGTACCTGTGGTAGAGAATTTTCAGGGGACTGATAGTAGTTTCAGTCTAATAGAAAATTTGATTTATTGCTATAAAGTGTGCAGCTATTAATTAGTTGTGTGAAACCATATACGTTCATGCCAAATGTAGGGGAGTGTATGTCCAACCAATTATCATTCACATCACCTAGCAATATTATTTCTTGTGGAAATGTTATGGATATGGAATGTAGGATATCTTCCAGTATAGCTGTATTGTCACCAGGAGGGATATAAAGGACAGTAATACATATTTGTTTATAACTATATATTTTGAGGAAAGCAATAAGAATCTCTGCTGAACTGAATTTTGGTGCTGGCTTGCTATAAAGTGAAATATGGTAGGTATTGGGAAATATTAAAGCAATACCACCATCTTTCCCCTTTTTACAGTCATTATGGATGGTATTATAGCCAGGAGGTGTAACTTCAGAGTTGTTTATGCTGGGTTTAAGCCACATTTCAGTTACGGTGAGAACATCAGGCTTTTTTTATTTTTTTTATGAAATTTCTTTTTATTAAATATTTGTTCACAAAATATACAGAAAAAGATAACAGGACATATACATGTGATATAGTTGACGTTACAGAGTGCATACCATAAGCACGTAATAATAGTTATTGCCCACTTTACTGTTTAACATTCAAATTAAGTAGAATTACCATTTGTGTTACTCCGAGGATATGGTTATGTTATAAGTTAATCCAAGAGCTTTTATCATATAGCAGTTCCCTTAACTGCGAGCAATGTTAGAGGTATAACATCAGCCTATATAATGATAACAATCTACTCTACTAAACCTTATATACATATATACAAATATGCCACCTTAATTATTGTGGTTACTAATCTCAACACAGTGATGTGTTTACTATCCTTATATAATTAGTATTTAACATACTGTTTATGACAGAATATCATAGATTAATTGGTAGGTACTAGGCTATTGGCCCTGGGGTCTATACAAGCCTAGCCAAAAAGGTACCCTGGCTTTCGTCACCCAAGAAAATTATTTTCCTGTGCCCCTGTTGAGCAGAGCCACAGAGGTGATCCCTGGTGTGAATTTCCTATTTCCCATCCAACCATCAAGATTTTTCTTGAAGAGTGCTAATGAGGAGCTTTGTTTGATATAGATAGGTAGTTTGTTCCAGAGTACGGGAAGTCTCTGGGACAGGAATCTATCCCTCCAACATGTTCTGTTTATTGTGGTGACAAGATTTAGGTCCCTAGAGCATGTAGCTCAGAGGGATTGGGATTTCTTTAAGTGTAGCATGTCCAACAGCTCTGGGTTTGACATAGCTTTGTATGTTAGGCAGAGATCGCCTCTGAGTAGTCGATATGTGACGGAATAAAGCTGGAGTTTTTTTAGACAGTCTGTATAGGGCATCTATTTGAGGCCAGTAATCCTCTTTGTGAGGTATTTCTGCTGTCTTTCCAGTTGTTGTAGGTGTCTTGTGAGCTACATGCCAAAAGGGGTGTTGTACTCTTTAATAGGTCTAATGAGTGATGAATAGAGGGGAACAATGACCTCTTTTTTTCCTGGATGAAAAACCTTTTGTGATGAGGTGTGCCACATCGAAGGATTTCCTGACTACTGTGGTGATGTGATTATCAAAGGAGAGACTACCATCCACCTGTGTCCCAAGGTCTGTTATCACACTTTCGATGTTAAGTAGACTACCACCTATGTGGGTACAGAGTTTTTACCAAAGGGGATGACAATGCACTTTTTGACATTGAGCTTTAGGCCATGGCTTTGACACCAGGCATCTGTCTTAGTGAGGCCCTTTTATAGGATGTCCACATCTTTAGGAGTTTCAATTATGACTCCTAGTTTGCAGTCATCTGTGGACTTCATTAGCCAAAGACCTTCTGTCTGTTTTGCGGTACCTTTGATAGTAGGTCTGGTTCATCTGACTTTTTGTATAAAGCTTCTTGGCCAATATATCTTTTTTCGCCATGCTTTTGTATTCTGACCAGGTTAGTCTTGATCTGTCTATCCAGTTTTTTGCTATATAATCTTTTAATAGGGTGGATAATGTTATTATAATGTGTTTAGAGACATTATTATTATTGCATTTGAATATATGCAGTATAGCTGTTTCCCATGACAACGTGAATTTTGAATACCCTGATTTTTCTAAAAGGAATATAAGTGAGCACCATAGTTTATAAACTATTTTGCAGCTCCAAAAGATGTGGAGGCTATCTGCCTCTTTGTTAGGACAGAAGGAGCAATAGGGTGACTTGGATGGGTTGAATTTGTTAAGGTGGACAGGTGTATGGTAGGCATTGTTGAAGATTATGATTTGTGTGTATATTAACGTTTTGTATGGTGTCACTTTCATAGTATTTCTAATAGCTAATTCCTTTTGATTGTCTGTTATGGTGTTATCCTTTCTTTCCCAAAACTTTGAAAAAATTTATTTATTTATTTATTTATTTATTTATTTTACATTTGTTAACCGGGCTAGTCTGACTGGATATATTTCCATTTTCAGCAGAGGCCCGGGGAGAAAAGCTCCACATAGACATAGTAACTATTACATATGATACAATAAAGAGCAGTATAAAAATTATACTGTATCAGGAAAATATTATACAAAAAATCAAACTTACTATAGACAGAATAAACAGTTATACAATAGTGTACTCATCGTTCTTGGAAGCAGAACACAGGCATAACTTATTTAGCAAAATCAAACATCAAGAGAAATAGATAAGGGTATTTAAAGACAACTATGTAAATAGATTAGAATAGATTAGATTGGATTAGATATTTCTAGAAACCTACAGTAAACTGAGAAATATAATCAGGAAGGAGAAGGAAAGAGGAGGGGTAAGTAATAGAATAGTGAGGAAGTAAAAATAGAGGGTAGGATAGATCACAGAGATGAAGGGGTAGAGGGGGTAGTCGAATACATAGGTTCAGTCTGGGTTGTGGCAGGGGCATAGCCAGTGTTTTGTAAGGTAGAGTCTAAGTTTTTGTTTGAAAAGGACAGGAGATACAATAGAAGTCAGTTCAGTGGGCAATAGGTTCCAGTGTTTACCAATAGAGTTAGAGAACAGGGAGTCAAAAGAGTAGTACTTTGATATTTAATATTTGCTATTAATTTATGGGATGGCACTATTGAACAACTAGAATCCATGCATTTCATGATGAATAACCTTACGACTTGCCTTAAGTTTACCATGCAACATTCCTCACGTAGGATAGAGTTCCTAGATTTATTTATTGAGAGATTACCAAACGACATAATCAATACAGGTGTACATCGTAAGGCCTGTTATAGTAATACCTTACTTTCTAGATCCAGTATGCACCCCCCTTACGTTTTTAAAAATATTATAAGAGGACAGGCTATCAGGGCCTCAAGATTAAACCCCACGAATGATGGCTTTGAAACTGAGTTAACTAGCCTGAAAAACAGATTGGTCAATAGGGGTTATACCCAAACTGAAATCAACTCCCATATGGATGATATATATGAACTGCGTTGCACTAGAGCAGCACCTTATTTTGGTCCTAGTGCATTTGATAATCCTTTAGGTAATAACTGTAATAACCACAGTATTAGATTTTTAACACAATTTTCTTCTGACTACTTCAAAATCAAGGAAGTTATTAATAGGCATTGGGGTATCTTACATGTTGACAGTGATTTAAAATGGATCGTGGGTGAGACACCCACTTTCCTTTATAGGAATAAACATAATTTAAAATGGATACTTTGTTACCCTAAAACTATAAAAAGTGATAATAAGGGTGGTTGTACGAAGCCATGTGGGCATTGTAATTTTTGCCATTTTATTGACAGTAACACTCAGTTTTTTCAACCAGACTTACAGAAAGTATTTATGATACAAGCAGATGCAACCATATGACATCAGATGTGGTTTATTTGGCTACTTGTCAATCCTGCCCGTCATTCTATGTAGGCAATACTAATCTCCCCTTAAGAGATAGGATGAGGGAGCATATCTATCATATGAAGAGAGGTACATTGCACAATGCTCTAGCCAAACATATTACATTAAACAACAATGAACTTTATTTTTTATTTAAGGTGCTAGAAGTTATTTCTCCTAATGTAAGGGGAGGTGATATCAGAACCTACACAGAAAGTAAGGAAATGCAATGGATTATTTCATTAAGGGCTGACAAAGGTTTTGGCCTGAATGAGAGAGCCTCTATAAGACCAAAACTAAAACAACGTAAAAATGTCAAATGAATTGTTATACACTGATTATATATAGATGTATTTACTTTTTAATTTATACATAGTTTTGCGTTTCTTAATATAATTCAGTTAGTCACAATATTCTGATCAATATGTTTGCAATTTGATGCCTAGCCATTATTTATCTTTCAGCACTGCATTTTATGAAGCTTTTATATATTCATTTTTATCTATCATTTTAAACATCAACTATATCTTTAAAAATGATGGGCAGTACCTTGTTTGCTAATTAACCATGAGTATGAGTCATTATCATTATCTGCAGGTATATAAGCATGCAATTAACACTTGGATTTTTGTATGGATCTGATGAAGCTACTTGCGAAAGCGCTTATCCTGTCTTATATTTTTGTATTAAAAGTGGAGATTTTAATTAATTTTTGCATCGTTTGACTTCCTCACTGTCGCTCAGTTCCTGGCTTCATTTACTTTATTAATTAATATGTATTTGATATCATTTTCTTTTTACTTAAGAGCAGTTTTAGAACTTGTTGTGCTAACTTGACATCTTGCTCAACTACATTGATATCTTTGGTTATAGTACCTACTAAGTATAAGATTTATTTAATTATCAGGTTATAGTTATTGCTAGCTTTAAGTTGCTTCATGATATTTTCCATTGGAAGTTTTTTTAATTGGTAAAAATCCCATACTGTATATTTTTTATTAAAGGGTATTTATCTAGATTTACCATAGTGTTTGCTAATTTTATATCGAGATTGTTATATATTGGTTGCAAAAGTGTAATTGTGTCTTTTAAATTCATTGATATCAGTAGCTTCTTGAAAATTTCACAGTTGTTTATTAAGATTGAGTGAATTTTTATTGTCTTAAGAGTTTCGTTTTAAGAAGGGAATCGTTTTTGGATTAACTTTCTAAGTTATAATATCCCAGTGAAATAATTTAATCCATAATGGGTACCATTCATTTCCTATTGGGTCATGATTGGCTATCTTGCATGATGTGACTTGCATTAATAATTTCATAGTACAACTGAAAATCAGGAAGGCCTAGGCCTCCTTTTTCTTTTGTGGGTATTAGCTTATTATAGCTAATTCTTGTACTTTTTGGGTACCATATGAACTTTGCCAGTCAAACTTTTATGTTGCTGAAGAAGGTAACTGGAATTTTCATGAAAATGGCATTCAGATGGTATAAAATCTTAGGCAATATGTAATTTTTATAATTGAAGCTTTTGATAAGGTAGGTAGTTTAAGCTTTTCCCACTTACTAATGCTACCAACAATATTTGACCATGTTTTACCTGTATTATTATTGAACATATCAGATTGTGTATGGCTAAAATTTATACCTAAATACTTCAAGGTATATTGCACTTTAACATTAGTCTCTGGAAAGTAAAATTCCTTATGTCCCAATGGGTTAATTGGATAAATGATTGACTTCTTAGAATTGATTTCATAGTTGGATACCATGGAAAACTTATCTATGGATGATAGGATTTTGTTTAAATCAGTATTGGGATATTAAAAGTAAATATTGAGATCATCTGCAAAAGCTGTGTATTTTACTTGAGTGTTTGATGCAGCAATAAGATGATGGTATGTTCTCTGGGTAATTTGCAGTAGTAATGCTTCTATATAAAAATTAAACAGGTTTGGTGAGAGTGGGCATCCCTGTCTGGTTCCATTTACTATCTGGGTTAGAAGTTTTCTTATTAATATAAAGAGTTGTAGTTGCTTTAGTATATAATGTTTTAATCATTTTTATGTATTCATTTGGGAGTCCAAACTGATAAAGTACAAAGAGGAGGAATTTTTGATTGACTCTGTCAAAGGCTTTTGTTGTATCTACTGATAATGCGTATTTAGGGTATTTGTCCTTGGCACATAAGTGGGTTAGGGCATCGATGGTTAATGTGTTTTCCTTTACTTGTCTCTGACTCATAAAGCCTAGCTGTTCAGGTATTATGACTGGGGCTACTTTTTGTATTCTTTGTGCTAAAATTGTTGAAAATGTCTTGATATCCAAATTTATCAGAGCTATAGGTCTATAGTTGTTCGGATTTGTGGGATCTGTATTCAGTTTTGGGATAAGTACGGTTTTGGAGTTGTTCAGATAAAGGTCTGATATTTGAACTTTTATTATATAGTTGTATAATTTTAGAAGTATCGGTGTTATTTGTTGCTTAAAATGTTTATAAAATTCTGCTACATACCCATCAGGACCAGGAGCTTTCCCAGGTTTTAATTTATCAATAGGCTTACTTACTTCCTCTTCTGTTAAAAGGCTTTTGAGAGAGAACATCAGGCTTATGTTGGGAAATCCAGGCATGTAGTTCAACAGTTTTATTTCTTACACGTCTAACATTTATTGCAGCAAAAGTTAGATCACCAGAGTTGGGGATTGGCTGCTGTTGGGTTACGGAAGTGTGTGGGAGAGAATTATCATTGTGTTCATTGTGATAGGTGGATCTAGGATTAGGGTGCATATCTCCTTCTAGAAGGATTTTAGTAAATTTGGGAATTATGCATACTTGTTTTTTGAGAGGATTCTTGCACTTAATTTTGTTTTGGTTTGAGCTGAAGTGCAATTAATTAATCTATATTTGGAATAAAGGTGAGTGGCAATATTAAACATGTGTGGTACAATGTGTAGAAAGAAGAAGTATGGGTAGGTGGTTTGGACAGATTTGGAGAGATGTTGCGAGATGTTATTGAGTTAAGGTAAGATGAAAAATGGCACAGTAGGAAGAGAAGAATAGAGGTATCTGTATTTTGTAAATGTCAGGTAGTGGGGAAGAAGCAAGGAAGAATGGGACAGGAAGATGCAGGACAGTAGGAGATTCAGTGATAGTGGATCTGAGAGAGGGAAGAAGATAGGTAAGGAGACAAGTATTTTCTATAAAAGAAGAGAGTAGATTGCCATTGTATCTTCTCTGGAATGTAAGGAATAGGGGTTATTAAAGGTTAGAGTATAAAGATGTATTCACAATAAGATGAAATTATGGTTTATTTGGGAAAAGAAAAAGGATACAATGCAGAATAGATAGGTAATATTTGGGAGTGTTGTGGCTATAAATGGATATAGTGCAAAGCAGTATGGGAGGGAGAAAAGTAGTTCGGAATGGGGTTAAAAACTGAATAGAAATAAGAAAGTAGGAAACAAAAAACAGAAATGTATGTATAGAAGTAGTAAGGTCAGTTGGGTAGTGTGAAACTTGTGTAAGAAGTATAACATTAGAGTAAGAAGAGGCATTTGAGAATTGGAGGTGGGGGAGCAAAGCCGAGTATAGCAGGCTTCCTACCCTCTGGTCAATTTATAAGTGGGAACAAGCTGTTTATAACAGGAACAATGCAATTAATAAAGAGATTGTCTGTCATTTCCTGAGACTAAATAGCTGGCATATAAAGTATAGTCTACTGGTCAAACAAAAGCTGGCAGTGGCCAACTTAGAAAGAGGTCCTTAGAGTGCATGGACTATTACACAGGGAGTTGTAATTACAGAGCAGGCATGTATTTAACTGATTTAACGTTAATGTGCAGTAATGTTCTTCCTGATAAATATGCTTACATTAAACAATGACAAAATTCAATAAGCCTCTAGGTGTAGGACCTTGTGGCAGAGCTCCTGCAATATCGAGGTCAGATGTAGTGACTGCAGGCTATTAAACAATGCAAAATTCTCAATAAACTTGTAGATGTAGGGCCTTGTGGCAGAATTCCTGCAATATCGATGACAGATGTAGTGACCACAGGCTCTCTCTATGAAGGAAGATAGTGACTGAATGTTTAAACATTATTTTAATATAATAATAAACTTTATCTGTTAGACAGATCACAGTGTGTTAAATGGATGACCTTTTTCTCCTCCTCATATATTCACACTAGAGTACCTTGAGTATCAATTCTAGGCCCTCTAATATTTTCATAAATAAATTCCATTAAGCCACTGGTCAAGGGACAATAAGTATGATGATGACTCTAACTTTCCTGTCCTAGATATGCCCACATTACAGATGTACAGAGCAGTTCTTTTCATTCACTGAAGCTTTAATTTATCAGTTCCACCTTCTCCTTAATCCAGACAGAAGCACAGTTATATACCTTTTCACTCCCACGTCCTGCTATTAAAAAAAAAAAATGCTCAAAATAACATCTCTGTGAAGCAGTATACCAGAGATTGTCTCACACGCTAAATTACTAGGCATCATAGATGATTCATTAAAATTTGCCCTGCATGTTCAATATATGATTAAAGTGACCAATGTGAGCCTAGGCCTCCTCTACAAAGTTTCACACTCTCTCTCTCTTTTCACCCTAGAAAAACATTAACATTTCTCCTATTAGCTCTCTTTTATGCCTTCCCACCCCTCACAAATAGTAACTCATTCATTTTTCTAAAACTGGAAAATGCTGTAACAAAATCACAAAATTTACAACCAGTATCTCCAATAAAACTCACTATTGCCTAACTCTTTCTCAGCTAAATTGTCTGGAATTTCATTGGTCAGTACTGGATTAGAGCACTACTTCAGTAAACAAGCAAACAAAGAATAATAAATAAATAAATGTCCAAAAGTATAATCAACTCAAACTAGTCCATAACATCCTTCGGTACTTGCGTATTATCGCAACCAGATTTTGAGTTGTCTTTTAACTTTGTTGATTTCTACTGAAACGGCATCACTGAAGTGTAATATGGAAGGGTACACTGTCAGAAAAAATGCCGGGATATCGGTGGTGGTTTTAATAAATGTTAGGACTTATAATTTTTAAGATTTGTGGGAAGCGTCCTTTAAAGACGTCAAGCCTTGATTTCTGTGATAGCAGTGGTTACGTGTGTATGTATGTTGGTTCTGAAAGGAGTGTGGCAGTTAAGCGGATGATATTGCGCACAAGCGGAGTTTAAACAGCAGATTAGGTGCTTGCTATTATTTTCTGTAGTGTTTTTGTAGTCTTAGGGTAGGTTTACCATTGAATCGGCTGTGAAAAGAATAGTTAAGGTTTTGAAAACAGATCTCTTTCTTTCACCGACCTGCAGCATGTCAAAGGAATGCCTTGAAAGTGTAATGGGACTTGTTTAAACTGACATGGGATGCTGGCGGTAAAGGGGAAACCTAGTTTTCAAACCTTGCTTTTCCGACTTCAGTTTTTTCAGCCGTTTCAATGATAAACCTTCGAAAAACTACTAAAACATTACAGAAGACATGTGTCTAACCTTCATAACACTGTACTGCTACTACTTGACCTAATCAGTAGCAATCAGCATTGCCACAAAAATCTGGTTGCGATAATACATAAGTACCCATCCTTCATCCAAACAAATGTACAGCTTTGAATTCAATAACTAATCCAGATCTTTCAGATCCAGGGAGAAGTATCTTTCACAAGCTCATAAAGTAAATGATGAATATGGTTCTGCCTTGTATTCTGCAAATATCGCCAAGTGTTGAAACACTCCTCCACTGCAAAGATAAACTTGAAATCAAAAGCTCTTTAAAGTAAACCCAAGGAACCATGTCCTTATCTTTAGAATATGTCTCTGCCTTTTCACTTCAGGTCAAATTACATAGCATTTACAGTCTTAGCAGTAACTATCTACATATCACATCAGTTCCTCTGTTTTTAAGCTGAACTTCTTTCCAAAAGAATATGTCTCTGTTTTCTTACAAGAAATTATCTACTCAATAATCCTATTTATTTCAAGTAATTTGTTGTACCACTGTGCACATTATACATATTAATGTAATATAATCTGTGTTTAGATCTTCAGTTAACCAGTTGTTCACATGTAATGTTTGTCAACGCATGAAACTTTACAACTGTATATCAACACTCCTTACTTTAGCTTAATCTTTAATTAAATTGATTGCAGTTTATTTATATTTTATATTTTATTTTTTTTTTTTCACTTTTTTTTACTTTGTTTACTGTGGATCCTTTGTATTGGGCCTCTGCTGAAAAGGGGCCCAGTCAGTTCTTCCCTTATCTTGTAATACAGTGCTAATAGAATGAACAAATAAATAAATGCATGCATATATTTTAGCAACTGACTATAAACACTTCATTCTGTTCTCAGGACTGCATTCTAAAACCAGAACTTAAAAGGTATTTTTATTACAAAGGATGATGTTCTAGACCATGAGTTATTTATGTATGTAAACACTTCATTCTGTTCTCAGGACTGCATTCCAGAACCAAAACTCAAACTGTATTTTTATTACAAAGGATGATGTTCTAGACCATGACTTATTTATGTACAGCAGCTTACTTTAGAACTCTGGCTCCAAAGTGTCTTCTGCTGACACAAGAGAAACTTTGGAATTCTGAACTTCTAGAAATTCCATCATAGTCCACCTGTGTGTACTAAACAGTATCATTACTGTATAGTACTTTTTGGCATGATGCCTTTGTGACACTAGTGAGCTTTTATTTTATAGTACCTTACTGTGAGTACAATAGATGTTAATGAATTTGCCCTTATGCAGTTTACTAGATAAAGTATGAATGTCTGTCAATTCTACACCTGTTGTATCCTGGTGTGGATAGCAGGGGATATTCTGAACTTTGAGAGATCAGCTTAAGAGGTTATCAGTATGGCAACATTAAAAAAGAAGCAGGGCCACTGACATAGTAGAAGTTCCATTTTCAGCTAATTAAGGTGTTTATGCTTACTTTCTGTCTGAGTTTCCCATCACTTTTAAGTTATCTCTGAGGAGGAAGAATGTGTTCATATGTATGCATGTGTCTCCTGCCATTTTCCTGAAGCAGTTCTCTAGAACAAGCTGGATGATGTTGTAGATGAATGGTCTGAAGCTTGATGATGACATTTTGGTTTTACCTGTATCAGTTAGTGATCACTGTCCCATACTGTTCCAAGCAGAACTTATGATTCATCTTAAAATAAAATCAACATTTTCTTCAGTTTCAAATCTGAAAATTCTTTCAGAATCTTCTTACTCAGCTATAAAACATGGACTGGAGTATGATATTAACAAGCTGACATTCTAGCAATGTCTCTTACCTCAGTATTTCTCTAATTTTAAAATACCATTCTCTTAATGACCCATTTAATTAAAGCTGACCACCATGCTGGAATAACTAAGAAGTAAAGCAGCTACTAAGATGCATCATAGTCAATATGGAAAATTAGTTATACCACTGAATCTAGAGAAAAATGTAATACCCTTCAGAACATAGATAGCTAACCAATCCATTATAAGACATAAAGTCAACAATCTAAAATACATGCAAAATATCTACATTTCCCATTATAAAAAATTGTGGAAGCATGTCACAGCTAATGGGCATGACCATAGACTGTAGCACAAATGACACACTCTGAAGGTCCTATGAAATCCAAAGAATTGTTCCTAGAATTTAGTCTGTTCATTTCCCCCATCAGGCTCTAACCTAATGCCCCCTAAAATTCCAGTCTCCAAGAATCTACCCCTTTACTCTGATTTTACAAAATCCACTCAAAAGCAAATAGAAACAGCTGACACCATATCGGAAGATATACCCCTTCAAGACAGCCTTCATCGCTGTACTTAGATTACATCATATAATCACATAAACAGATGTATAATCAGTTTGTCAAAACTCCTTCCTTCTTATGTGGAAGAATTTCATCATAAAGCCCATTTCAAAAATACCAAACCCTAATTCCCCATCTGACTTCAGCCTATTTTTGTTACTCCCCTCTTTGGCTAGATTATAGAAAAACTGTTGTTATTTCAACTTGCCAACTACATTAAAACCATTAAGTTACTCTGAATAAACCAGTATAGCTTCTGGTCCAGCAAAATAACTTTCACCAGCCCTAAGTGCACTTACATGTAATATGTTAACAAATATGAGCAAAGAACAATTCACAGGAGCAGCTTTTATTGGCATCACTTGACAAACCTGCAATTAATGCATGTGTCCATGATAGAAAGTGAACTATGCACA